>NC_056609.1:3037985-3127985 GCF_018340385.1 Cyprinus carpio
TCACTCGACTGGTTTTGGACCCCCCGACCCCCCAATACAGTAAAACTGCACATTTTAGAGTGGCCTCTATGTGGCAGCTTAAGACACCTGTGCAATAATCATGCTGTCTAATCAGCATCTTGATATACCACACCTGTGAGGTGGATGGATTATCCTCGGCAAGGAGAAGGCTCATTAACACAGATTTGTGAACAATATATATTTATATATACCCATTATACATATATATATTACATTTTACCAAACTTGTATGAGAAGCATTTATAAAACCTGTTGTCCGACAAAAGACATGTAATAATATGCTTTACTCCTGTGTTTGAAATACCTTTATCTTTTGATCTGTTGTGGCTTCCTATCAAAGAATGGAGCAGAAAATATTTTCTAGTATTCTAAACCAGTAGTTCTCAGCTTCAATCCTAGGGACTCACTGCTCTGCACATTTTGTCTTCCTTGTTTAACACATCTAATTCAGATCATCATCTCATCAGAGACATGCAAAAATGTGTAGAGCAATGGTTGGGGAAGTTGCTTTTAAAACTAATGCATTGCGGACTCACTGCTCTGCACATATTCCAAATGCATGGAATTTAGTTAAGAGAGAGATTTCTTACGACTGAATAATTAGACTGAGAGCTGTTGGTCAATAAATAAAAAACGACGCATTACGACGTTACGGGCATTGCTTATTTGATAAAGTAACTAAAAAACTCACTAAAAAGTAATGTGTTACTGTACTATTTACTTTAAAGGAAGAATGGTTGCTGTTAGTTGAACACACACACACACACACACACACACACAGCATGACATCTATTGCATGAGGCTCTTTGTGGTAGTAAAACCAGCGGCAAAGTCATATAAATATATGTTAGCAGTCAATGATTATTTGATTCTATGAGGTGAGTTAAAAGAGCCATAGGGATGTTGGAGTTATGTAAGAGTTGTCCTTGGATGCAGAGTTTGTCTCAATAATATTTGCACGCTTGTTGTTCTGTCTATGTATTTCACATGATGGTGTAAAGAATTTTTGCTATTATTTATTTACTTCACGCCGAAATTGATCATTTAGTCCAGAGGCTTGTGCTTTCCTTCCTAACTTTTTTTTGCCATGCTTTTTGATGTGATGAGTAATGTTCCAGTTTAGCAATGATTGGTCGGGTGTTTTGTGAGATCCAAGATGATGAACTCTGTGTGGAACGCGCGTTTGGTTTGCAGTGTCTGTTGAAAGCTTTTCCATGAAGTAGGCTATCTAATCATTGATGGATGTTTGGGGATGCTGGAGAAAAATCAGGTTGACAACTTTTTAGGCCATTAGACTTCTCACAATATTAAACAAAAACTTCAAATGTTTTTAATAAATAAATAAATAAATAAATAAAACCCAGAACAATTTCTGCAATTGTTTAACTATTATTTATCATGTGATATTCATTTTGTTTGCAGTTGATTTTCGCGTCATAAGCCTCATTTAGCCGACATCTTTCCATCCTCTGCTTAGCTAATTATGGGCATCAAAACCCATGGGATAAAAAACAGTGTAAAAATAGCTAACTCTGTGACTTCTATCAACACTGTAATAGGTGGTCTGTAGTTGTGAATGCACACACCAAAATTTCAACATGTTGAAATTGTATAGTATTTGCATATTAAATTAAAATTGTCATTTATTTGTTTTTTCTTTAGTTCAAATTATTGCACGGCTGACTTTATTGCAGTAGTTAACGTTTTATCTACTCTGAGTGAGTTTTATGTACTTCAAATTTATCTCCAATGATTTCTCAAACTACGGCATTAAGATGTGCTGTGTGGTTAATTATACATGAGTGAATCCGAAAGTTGATGTGTTCAGTCAGTAATGATGTCATTGTAATAATGGTGCCTTTTTCCTTCCATGTTTGCTGCAAATCAATTTTCGAGAGAGGGAATTAAATTATATCACACAAATATGTAGGGTTCAAATTACACGCTGTAAATCAGACTCGGCGGGTGATTTGAGAGGGATCTCCAGCAGGATGGCAAACACTGTGCTAGTGCTGTTCAACACCTGTTTCACCTACTCATCTGAAGCAGCAAAGACGTGTCAGCCAGCTCTAATACAAACACGCTTGATTTTGTCTAGCCAGTGATCCCAGATAACTAACATTGAACCCAGCTGACATGCACACCGGCCAGTAAAGACCAACTGCTTATAAAATAAATACATGGACATGAAATATTGACTGTATATATATATATTATATAATTATATATATATATATATTATATATATATATATATATATATTTTTAAAATAAGTTTAAATGGCATAAGTCAGTAAATGATAAAAAATAATATTTTGGGGTGAACTACTTCTTTGGGGCATTCAATAGTAGATAACTGTCTAGTTCATTTTATTGTTCTTTTAAAGTGGACAGAGCTGAAGGTTGTGCTGTTTTCCTACACCCTTGTTGACTGTGAGTGTGCCTGGAATCAAAGCGCTTTCTGATGCTAATATTCTTTAATGCAAATAGCACAGTGGTGTGAAGTAACAACAAATCTGTAAATTGTGGCATTTTAGTGACACCTTAATGTTTGTTCCACATTGTAAATGAGGCACGCAAAAGGTTTCAAAACCGTAACACGTGTCCTATTTGGTTTGTTGTTGCTTTTCTAATGCTTCTAATCTAAAATAACTTTGCATCTACATGCCAGCTAGCAGTCATTAGAGTCATTAAGCTGTCTGCTAATAGCTGCTTACACTTTATTTGATGCATGGTTTCTCAAAAACATACAGTATTCTATTGGGTTGACAGATCCCAGAAAAATTTCCAACCCAAAGCTTACTCAAAAAGGAATGAAAACTGCCCAGTTTTCCCCCATTCAATCAAGTTGACAGCTGTGTTAATGCACCTTTAAAAAACATTTTCATTTTATGTATTCTGTTTTAAATCTAAATTGGATGATTTTTGCTACACTTAGTTCATACTGTAGTTCTTTATAGTGAGATGGCAGATGCTGAAATCACAGCGAGTGTCACGCGTTTTGAGTTTGTGTATAGACAAAACCACGCATTGCATTCACACAGAAACATGCAGAACATGCAGACTTATTAGTGCACTGACTGTTTGTCACATGTATTTTTTTTTTGTATTTATTTTTTGGCTTCACAGCAGGGAGGCTCCTGGTTCAAGTCCCAACTGAATCAGGTGTTCTGTGTTTTGCATGTTCTTACCATGTTGGTGAAAGGTTTCTTCTGGGTGCCCCGGGTCTCCCCCAAAAAATCCTAGTACATGCAGCACTGATGAACTAAGAGATTAAACTGTCTGTAGCTGGGGAATGCGTGTGATTTGATGACTCAATAAATGTCCACTTGTAAGCTCCCTGAATTTCTAAAAAGATTCCTGTATTACCAGCACAGGTGGAGACCGAGCCAAATTATGAATTTCTTCCTGACAGTGGAATACATTGATACTATTTGAGTGGTTTTCAGGAGTGATTTAAACTGCTGTGACTGATGCTTTTCTAAAAATGGTTGGAATCACGTACTGGCGGGGGACTCTGAGCTTTAAGTTCAAAGGTATAACAAATGGTCTTTAATGATGGGTCCAAGTTCAGTGTTGCATAAGCTTTTATATTTACAGCTTTATTACTGAATATGTATTGTGGCTGTATGTTGTTTGTGCTTGAGAAGAAGTGGTGCCATTCATATGCAAACAGATGAGGGTCTCCATGACTGTCAAAGCGTGCATCTGTCTCAAAGGACAATTCACACACTATGTCAGCAAAAACACTTGAGTCAGCAGCTCATGAAATCATACATGCACATTGCTTGTCTGCTTTTTGTTGTTATGAATCCATTTACTCTAACAGTCCTTTCAAAATAAACCAAAAATGGCTGGATACAGATGGACAGAAGTTTTCATATACAGCCACGGAATTAGGAGAGCTGGATGTTTAACGATACATCCTAGTCAGGCATATACTAGCATTGCTATAAAAAATGTTCTCGATATCCTTCAGAAGATCATATTCAATTACTTAGTGTATTGTTATTTGTCTAAACTGTCATCTTAGTCCACAAAAAGCCGGAGAAAAAGAGAATGCCCTAGTTTGACAAGGCTGCAACTCCTCTAAGTAGGAATGATTTCCATTCTCTCTCTGGCTGGCCTCCTGGAAAATAATCTGAAATCTTGTCACTAGAGTCACTTGACTTGATTTAGGTGTCCAAGCATACCAGTTTATATTTCCTTCAGCTAACTTCACATGTATGAAAATCGTACTCATTTCTGGAAGAATTTGGGATTGTGTGTGTTTTTCTGCAGAGTGAGCTAAAATCATATTTGAAAAAGATCCTTAAGACCATTATCTTCAAAATTGCAAAAGCTGGACTTGAAACAACCAACAACTAGCTCGTGTTAAAATTCCAAATAAAAAAAAGGGATGGTGTAGTGGTGAGACTTTCAGGTCATTTATTTTCCTGTAAGTTGCTGGTATGCCCAAAAAAAAACAAGAAAAGAAAACGAAAAAAAAGAAGAAGATCAGACGGTCCAGTTTTCTTAAAGGGGTCATCAGGCTAGCCCAATTTTTCCATAAGTCGAATATGGATTCTTTGTAGGGTCTTTAATGAAAAATCTATAACATACTTTTGGTTAAAGCATTTCTCTAGTATGGTAGTGTCAAAAACACCCTTTTGTTAATAATAATTTAACAAAAAATTTAAAAAAATACCAAATTTTAATAAATTATAAAAAAATACCCTGTCAAAATCACTCCTGTTTTTCCACCACACCAGTTCTAGTGTCTAGGGTGTTGCCTTTTATAAATGCTAACGAAGCTCTGCTCATCGGCCCGAACACCCTCTCTTCTGATAGAGATTTGATGAGCTGACTGTAAAGCTATATTTCTGGTAACTAGCACATTAGAGGAAAGGCGTAAGCAAAGATTCATAAAAAACATCACTAGACCTTGTTTAACGCCCACAAACGATTCTTACCCCAACTGCTTATAACGCTGTTTAGCAGCCAAGCACACCGAATTCAACGCATGTAGAATGTAAAGAAGAGAGGCGGACATAGCAAAGTCTACACAAGAAACCAACGAATAAATAATGCTCTGAAGACAACAAGATGCTGTTCCGTTCCAAAACTGTGGAAAAACAAGTCTTTTCCTTCATTGCCTTCCCTATCTGATCCCCACATATTAGGAAAGAGTGAATGGAACTTGTAATTTTTAATGAAGATCCAGAACTTGTCAGTACAACAACTAGAGTGCTTTTGCTTCACTTCATAATTACTGCGGATTAGTTGAACAAACCAAAGCAGAATTCGATGTGGGCTTTATCAGACTCTGGGGTAGTTGAAACTAAAAGCCCGATCGATAATATGTTATGACTTATATTGGATTTCTGACAGTAATGTCACATCACACACGTGTAACTGTTTTATATAACATCGATCACTATTGCTTTGCCCTGTTAAAACAGATTGAATTAGGATATTGAGTATTTATGACGGTTTATAACCTACATAATCAACTGCAGCACTCCATCTGTGAAGGAAGTAGGCTGTCACACACTGCTCTGTGTCAAACATACACTACTATTAGCCAAATCACAGCAGATTTACTTACTGAAGCTCTACATCCCTCCACGCCTGTTCAAACAGAGTGCAAATCTGATGAGGGGGGTTAAACACAGGAATAGGGATAGAAAATAGCCTATTACTATTCTAAATTATGATGTTTGTTTTTTTTGATGTAACAATCTTGATAACATTATTAGTGGACCTCAGAAAACAGTACATAATAAAAAACAGAGGCATGACCCTTTTTAATTAACACACCACACACACACACACACACACACACACACACACACACACACACACACACACCACTATCTTATATAAAAAAGGAATGTGTCAAGGCCGGCAGACCCTCAGCATAGCACAAGGACCATCAAACTGCAAATGATCAACCAAACAAATGCAAATAACACACAAAAACATAAATAAAAATACCAAACAAAAATAGAATGAACGAACAACTGAATGAATATTAATTAATGAAAAAATCACAAGTAAGAATCTCAAAACCTTCTAATTACATTACTAAACCCTTAAGTTAAGAATACATTCCATAAAGAAACTTTGGATCTATGAGTTTTGAAACCTATTTTTTAAAAATAGATCTATTTCTAGCTTGTACTATTTTGAACAATGTCTAACAACTTGGTATTACAAGCACTTCCTGGTGTCTGTTTGTCTAAGAAGAATCGCTTTAATGTCTCCCCCAATTGTAAGTCGCTTTGGATAAAAGCATCTGCAAAATGACTAAACGTAAATGTGAAAAACTAATTCATTCCACTAAGCTAGATCTTCATCCCCAGATCCTAAAAGCAATGTAAGGTGCTATAGAGAAATGGTAGAGAGCAAAGGAAGTAGATAGGAATCTAAATATAATTAGACCACATCAAAAGTAGGCATTTGTCAATCAACCCCCCTGATATGTTTAATATTCAAGTTATAAGGCTGCAAAAATAAAACCCACCATTAGATTTGATTTGAGACTTTGTAAAATAAATACAATAAAAAACTAATAAACAAAACAAAAAACAATACAACAAAATACAATACAATTTTTACTTATACATGTCAGAAAAGGAGTAGGAAGAAGAATAAGCTTTTTTTTAATCCTACCCCTTCTCCCACTCCGCATTGATAATAATAAATCAATAACAATAATCATCAAATTAACTTCATGATTCTTTCATCTCACTCTTAACTTAAAAACACTCTCTTTACACTTTCCTACAAATATTTATATATACAAAACAAAGCTAAATATAAACAATGACTAAATAATCTGTATGACCACCTAGTCAATTCCATTCTTCCTCCATATACATTCTAAAAGAAAAAACATGTTTATATTGCTTTTTGAACTGGGTCACACGTGGGCATTGATTGAGCACTAGACTTAGTCTGTTCCACAATTTCACTCCACATACAGAAATACAAAAACATCTTAATGTTGTATGAACAAAAAGATGCTTAAAACTGAAATACTTGAAATTCTGAAATACTTCTAGAAAGTTTATTATGTACATGGTTTATGTGAGATTTCCAACTTAATTTATCATCTATTATCACCCCAAGAAGTTTATTTTCATTTACCCTTTCTATGTCCGTACCATCTATCTGTATCTGAACTTGTGTTCTCTTTTTACTATATTTCCAAATAACATACATTTTGTTTTATTAACATTTAATGATAATTTATTTCTATCAAACCACCTTTTTAATTTACTTTTTTAAAATTAATCCCCCCCCAGAAAAAAATAAATAAAATTATAGTCTGCAAATAAAACTAATTTGACTGTTTTTGATACTTTGCAGATATCATATAAAGATATAAAGCAAAAATAACTTTGGACCAAGAACTGACCCCTGGGGGATGCCTCAAGCAATGCTCAAGCACAAAGATGAATATTCCCCCAACTTAACAAACTGTTTACTGTTTCTTAAATAAGTTTTCACCCAGTCCAGTACTACCCCCTTATCCCATTCCATTAAAGTTTAATAATTAAGAAATTATGATCAATGTATCAAAAGCTGTTTTTAAGAATAATTAAAACTCCAACTCCAAACTGCTTATGATCTCTAGCTTTTGTAAGTTCTTCAACCAAATCCATTAATGCCATTGATGTTTAACTGTTTGATCTTAATCCATATTGACTGTCAGAAATTAATTTATATCTATCTAAAGAAAAAAAAAAAGAAAAAAAAAATCAGATTATGATGATCTGAGTACACCAACACCTCTGTGTCTTCTTCAATACAGACATCAAAATGTTGGAGTGCCCAGACTATTGCTAAAGCTTCTTTCTCTGATGTATATTACATTTTTGAGAAAATAAACATACAGGGTGGTCCTTTCCGAATTTATCCAATAACAAAAAGGCACTAGCTCCTACCTGACTTGCATCAACCTGAATTTTAAAAGGCAGATCAAACTTGGGTGCTGCGAGGACTGCAGCTGGCATTTCACATGGTCAAAAGCCCTTTGATAGTGACTGGTCCACTCAAAATATGTAGAACATTTTATCATATCAATCAGAGCTCTTAGAAACACATTAGCTCCATTTTGGTTAAAAGAGGAAAATCTTTTATAGCCAATACTTTAGCTTGGAGAGGACCCACCTTGCCCTTTCCCACCTCTTTACCAAAATACTTAACTGTGGCCTGGGACAAATTCACATTTTGACAGGTTGACTGTAAGGCGTGCTTTAACAAATTGCTCAAATAACGCATGCAAACACTGTGTCTCTCCATATCACTGTATGCTGTATATGCTCTTCTGTGTCATCCGCGCCACAAGGATGCGCTATTTCTAGGCAAGGCAAGGCAAGTTTATTTATATAGCACATTTCGTACACAATGGTAATTCAAAGTGCTTTACAAAAAAGAAAGTAAAATAATCATGAAGAAAAATAATAACAAAAATACAACAAACAATTTTAAAACATTGGAAATTATTTAAAAATTTTCTTATTTAAAATGAATCTAAAACAGTTAAAAATAGAAAATGATTTTACATAGAATACAGTGAATATGTAAAATACAGTGCAATCAATTCGGACATCGCACAGTGCTCATTCAACAAATACACAGCTAAACAGATGAGTTTTGAGTCTAGATTTAAATGTGACTAATGTTTTAGCACATCTGATCTCTTCTGGAAGCTGATTCCAACTGCGGGCGGCATAGTAACTAAAGGCGGACTGCCCTTGTTTTGTGTGAACCCTTGGTATTTCTAACTGACTCGATCCTAATGATCTGAGTGGTCTGTTAGGTTTATATTCAGTGAACATATCTGCAATATATTTTGGTCCTAGGTCATTGAGTGATTTATAAACGAGTAAAAGTACTTTAAAATCAGTCCTAAATGTAACTGGAAGCCAGTGTAAGGACCTGAGGACTGGTGTGATATGCTCAAATTTTCTGGTTTTAGTCAGAATCCTGGCAGCTGCGTTCTGGATGAGCTGCAGCTGTCTAATGGTCTTTTTGGGAAGGCCGGTGAGGAGACCATTACAGTAGTCTACCCTGCTGGTGATAAAGGCATAAACAAGTTTCTCCAAGTCTTGACTGGAAACAAAACATCTAATTCTTGTAATGTTTTTGAGATGATAGTATGCTGATTTAGTTACTGCTTTGACATGACTACTGAAACTAAGGTCTGTCTCCAAAATCACACCAAGATTCCTGACTTGATTTTTAGTTGTTTGTCCCCTCGAGTCAAGGTATGCATTCACCTTGAAAACTTCATCTTTGTTTCCAAATGCAATAACTTCATTTTTTTCCTTTTTTAACTGAAGAAAGTTCTGGCACATCCAACTATTAATTTCATCAATACATTGGCAGAGGGAGTCAATGGGGCTGTAGTCATTTGGCGATAGGCTTGGTAAATCTGTGTATCATCAGCATAGCTGTGATAGGCAATTTGGTTCTTTCTCATTATCTGACTTAGTAGGAGCATATACAGGCTAAACAAGAGCGGTGCAAGAATTAAGCCTTGTGAGACTCCGCATTTCATGGACGTCCACTTAGACTTATGCTCTCCTAGACTCACATAATAACCTCTCCCTTCTAAGTATGACCTGAACCATTTGAGTACCATCCCAGAGAGCCCGACCCAGTCTTCCAGTCTCTCTATTAGTATGTTATGATCTACAGTGTCAAACGCAGCACTGAGATCTAGCAATACCAGCACTGATATTTTTCCAGAGTCAGAATTTAAGCGAATATCATTTATTATCTTAATGAGCGCTGTCTCTGTGCTGTGATGCAGTCGGAAACCAGATTGAAAATTGTCCAGGTATCCATTTGAGTTTAAGTATGTTCAGCTGATTAAAAACTACCTTTTCTATAATTTTGCCTATAAAAGGAAGATTAGATATTGGTCTATAATTGCTCAAAATGGTGTTATCAAGATTGCTCTTTTTCAGGAGGGGCTTTACAACTGCAGTTTTCAGGGAGTTTGGAAATGTCCCAGAAAGAAGTGAGGCGTTCACCACTTCTAAGAGATCTGCTTCTTAACAGATCTCTTTTGAAAAAAGATGTGGGAAGTGTGTCAAGATAGCAGGTTGACGATTTTAGATGCTGTACTATTTCTTCCAAAATTTTGCTATCAATTGCTTAAAAAATAGACATAGTATCTTTTTGATATTGCGTCCAGATCTGTCTGACCACTCCATTACTTGAGGATGTGCTAATCGCCTTCCTGATATTAATGATCTTCTCAGAAAAGAAGGAAGCAAACTCATTGCATTTGCTACTGAGAGCATTTCACTGGGAATCTGACTTGGGGGGTTTGTCAGTCTCTCAACAGTGTTAAAAAGAGTACGAGTGTTGTTTAAGTTACTGTTTATAAGGTTTGAGAAGAAATTCTGTCTAGCTGTGGCTAGTTTCTCATTAAAAGCATGAAGGCTGTCTTTATAGATGCTATAGTGAATTTCAAGTTTCGTCTTCCGCCACATCCGCTCGGCTTTTCTGCATTGTCTTTTCATAGTCTGAACTGCTGTTGATCTTCTCCAAACTGATTTCTGTCTGTTTGTTTTCTTACTGACTATTACAGGAGCAATATCATCAATAACATTCTTAACTTTTGAGTTAAAGGAATCAAGGAGAATATCAACAGAGTCTGCAGAAATGCTTGGTGTTAGAGATATAGCCTCCATAAATAGCACACTAGTGTTCTCGTTAATGCATCTCTTTCTGACAGAGACAGATCTAGATTCAGTGGTAGCAGAGATCAATATATCAAAGAAAATACAGAAGTGATCAAATGGTGCTACGTCCTTAATAACAATGGATGAAATGTTTAGACCCCTACTGATGATTAAATCTAGAGTGTGTCCACCTTTGTGTGTGGGTCCATGCACATGCTGAATCAGGTCAAAGGTGTTTAGAACCGTTATCATTTCTTTTATAATTTTGTTTTCTGCATTATCTATGTGAATATTAAAATCCCCTGCAATAGCAAAACAGTCAAACTCTGAGGAAATCATTGATAACATTTCTGTGACCTCTTTAACAAAGCCTGGAGAGTATTTTGGAGGCCTGTAGATAATGATAAACAGAATGCGTGGAGCACCTTTCAGCACAATCCCTAGATATTCAAAAGACAAATATTGACCAAATGACATTTGCTTGCATTGATAGACATCTTTAAATAGAGCAGCTACACCTCCACCTCTCCTAACAGTCCTGCAGACACTCATGAAAGTAAAGTTAGGAGGGGCTGTTTCAATGAGGACTGTTGCGCTGCAGCTGTCTTCTAGCCATGTTTCATTTAGAAACATAACTTAATGGCAGTACTTTGTGTCTTTACTTCAATCTTAGTGTGATGCATAATAGGCCGTAGATTAGATGAGTTTGCCCTTGAGCTTGAAAAGGCCTTAGACTTTCTATCACATGATAAAACTGAAATAGAGAAAGCTACAGGCACACTGGGTTCCCGCTTGTTCTTTAAACATTTGTGAATGTTGCTGCTATTATAGCGGGGACCCAACACATATCACTGAGAGCTGCTATCAGTTGTTTTTGGTTCACCTACAGCAGATGGAGGGTTTGGGCCCTGGCGTTGTGGCAGTGGTCGGAGAGCTCTCACAGGAGCAGGGCCCACAGGCTTTGGTGGTTGGGGGGCCCTCTGTTTTTTTGGTGATATTTGCGGGCTTGCAGGAAAAGAGTGAGAGAGTTTAGTCCCAGCATACACCTGGGCTCGGCTGTGCTCTGAGCTGAATGCCGCTGTCTGCTCGACCTTGAGCGCCTGTTAGTAGTGGTGTTAGCCGCTGGCTGATCCGATCCATGTTTAATCACATTTGGGGATTCCTCACCCGCATTCATTAATGCTTCAAATCTGTTCTCAAGATGTATTGGGGGTAGCAGAATACCAGTATTCACAAATCTTGTCATAGTCGAATCTGGGGTAGAGGATGCTATCGCAGCAATATGAGATACTCATGACAATCTGATGTCTCGTGTTCCTTTGGGTCTCGCTCCCTGTTTGTGCCATCGATTAGTGTGGCGATCAGTTTCGGCTTGTTCCTCTACACTTGGTATAAACTGTTGAGATTCAGAAGATTCATGGGACTCACTGGGTGTATGCTGATAGGGTCTATGACGATGTTCTGCTGAGTGTTCCGTCTGTTTTGGAAGTCCAGCAAGTAACTTTGTTTCAAGAACCACAATCCTTTGTAGAAGTTTGCAGCAGTTCATGCAGCAAGTATATTCAACACGAAGCATTTTCTCTCTCTTCTGTTTGAATGTAGGCAGTTGTTTTCCCGTCTCCGGAATGTAAGCTGCTGGCAGTGGGAGGCAAAGTCTTCTTTTTGTAGTATAATTCCAGTCCCAAAGAGTTTTTAGTTTTAGTGTTTGTGCCAAAAATCTGTTGTTTGAGCACTGTGCTGATCTGCTGAAGTAAAAATCTTAGAAAATCAGAGAAAAGTACAGAAATAAGATTCAAAGCGCAGAGCAGTAAGCTAGAACCATATTTCTACGTGTATTTAGGTTTGATTTGAAATAAAACAGTGGATCCTTCCCCTCCTTATACTGCATACGCAGCATATGGTGATATAGAGAGACACAGAGGAGACCGTTGACAAAGGAATTATTAAATAAAGTCATTATTTTTGTTGTTTTTGCTTACAAAAAAGTGTTTCATATAACCCAGATTGCACGTCTGATGGCTGATGGAGTATTCTGATGATGACTTTCATACCTTTTATGGACCTTGACACTGTTATTTATTTGGCAGTCTATGGGACAGTCTCAAGCCTCCAGGTTTTCATCCAAAATATCTTAAATTGTGTTCCGAAGACGAATGGAGCTTTTATGGGTTTGGAACGACATGGGGGTAAGTGATTCATGACAAAATTTTCATTTTGGGGAAGAGTATCCCTTTAACTTCCTCACCCTCAAAAGGAGAATGAAGAGGCTTGTACTGTGTACTTTGTCAGCAACTGAAATGGGCCTTTCGTTTAAAGGGATAGTTCACCCCAAAATAAAAATTATGTCATTTACTCACCCTCATGTCATTCCAGACCCATAAGATCTTCGTTCAATTTTTGGAACACAAATTAAAATATTTTTGATGAAATCTGAGAGCTCTCTGACCCTTCATAGACAGCACGTACTAGTACTACCACGATCAAAGCACATGTGGCCAGAGGTATAAATACAGCATGTTTTTAATGCATGTTAAAACAGTGTATGGCCCCTTTAAGAGATCACCGATCTCTTCCCGTAAGATTTCCTGTTTGCATGTGCGTGAATAGAACGGCCATTTCGTCATAATCCGATGTAGCTGCCGAGTGCCATGTCGGGGTCGGCTGGGTGCGGCTTGAGACGGTTCGATGGTTGACGTGTTTCCGGCGTGCGACACAGTTGACTTTGGCGCGTTGTTCAAAACAGACCGCGGGAGAAGGGAGATATTTGGAGTAACAGTAACATCGTTGCTGTTTGAATCATTTGGAACTGAAGGCGGTTGGGCACGACTGTTCCGTGAATGGATCAGAAATAGGTAGGTGGGAAGAATGGATTATAATGAAGAGGAAGAAGGTGAATGGGAGGATAAGAGGGGCCAGACGAGTGGTAAAAAAGATAAAGGGAATAAGAGAGTCAGAAATGAAACTGACGATAGCTCAGGAAGTGAAAAAGAACAAGAGTCAGTCCAGAAAGAAAGATAAAAGAAGAGTATGTTGTAATAGTACGATTTAATGAGAAGGATCAGGAAAACATGAAGAAAGTTAACCCTTTTATGTTAACTACAATTTTGTCTAAGAAGATAGGGGACATAGTCTATGCAAAGGTCCTGAATGATGGCAATCTGATGGTGAGATGTGCTGATGCAAAGCAATTGGAGAAAGCATTAAAAATTAAAGAGATGGGAAAATGTAAAGTGGAAAATGTAGGGAGGGTGGGAGACCTGAGAAAAGTAGGATGCACTGGAGTGATCACGGGGATACCAACAAATGTTAGCATGGAGGAATTAAAAAAGAAGATTAAGGGAGGAAATGTAATGAGAGTTCAAAGATTGAAGTCAAATAAAGAAGGAGTACTAAGAGATAGTGAATCAGTGGCAATAGAATTTGAGGGAGAAAATACTCCAAAGAAGGTATTTTTGGGATTCATGAGCTATCCAGTGAGGATATACGTACCAAAGCCTTTGAGATGCTATAGATGCCAGAGGTTTGGACACACTGCAAAAAATTGCAATAGGCAGAGAAGATGTGCTAGGTGCGGTGGTGATCATGAATATGGAAATTGTGGAACAGGGACCCCACCTAAGTGTTGTAGCTGTGGAGGAGATCACAATGTGGCTTATGGTGGATGTGAAATAATGCGAAAAAGAGACAAAGATAAAAAAGATAAGAGTGGAAAGAAGGATATCTTATGCAGATGCAGTTAAAGTGATTAGAAAGAGGGAAAACAACACAAGTGAGACAGAAAATATGGGCATAATGAAACCTATACAACGGTCAGAAGAAGGGTTGTATGTGAAAAAAGGAGATCTGGTAACATTCATAGCAGGAGTGATAAATAGTACAGCAGAAGTGAAGTCTAAAAATGATAAAATTCAACTGGTGGTAAAAGCTGCAATTAATCATCTAGGATTAGTAGGACTGACATGGGAGGAAGTAAGGGAGAACCTTGCTATTCAGTCAAGTCAAGAAGTATCATGGGTTGGTTAATACTAATGGTTATCTTTTTACAATGGAATGCCAGAAGTTTAATGGCAAATGGCCAGGAGTTTAAGCATTTCATAAATGAGTTAGAAGTAAAACCAGATGTAATCTGTATTCAAGAAACATGGTTGAAACCACATCTAGAATTTGTTATTCATGGGTATATTGGACTGAGAAATGATAGGATTACAAGAGGGGGTGGAGGATGTGCTACGTTCATAAAGATTGGAACTCCATATAAGTTAAAGGATAAGGGAGTAGATCAGGAGTATTTGGTGGTGGAGGTGTGGGACAGAGTGGGAGGGATAAGAATAATTAATTATTATAACCCATGTGGATGGATAACATTAGATAATTTATTAAAAATACAAGGGCAAGATAGGCAAAGAGTAATTTGGTGTGCAGATTTCAATGCTTATAGCTCATTGTGGGGCAGTGAACAGACAGATGAAAATGGAAAAATAATTGAAGAGTTGATCGATGAAAAGGATATGGTTTGTCTGAATGATGGGAGAGGAACTAGGATTAACCTAGTAACGGGAAAAGAATCAGTACTGGATTTGACATTAGTGTCTAATACTTTATCCGGAGAAAGTTATTGGGAAGTTAGGTCAGCAACAACGGTGGGGAGTGATCATTATCCAGTTTTGTGCACAGTGGGTGGAAGTATGGAAGCTGGGGTAGAGAAAAGGATTCCTAAGTATATTTTTGGGAAAGCTAAGTGGGAAGAATTTCAGAGTATGAGTGATGAATTGGTTACTAGGATAGATATGTCTGGAAACATAGAAGAAGTGAATAAGCAATTTACCTCAGCAATTAACAGGGCAGCGGAGGAAGTCATTCCAAAAACGAAAGGTAAAGGTACTCGAAGATTGGTGCCTTGGTGGAATGAGGAATGTCGACAGGCGGTGAGGTTAAGAAATAAAGCATTTAGACTGGTTAAAAGAACACACAATTATCAATATTTAATTGAATATAAGAAAGCTCAAGCAGTGGTTAGAAGAACTATAAGACAGGCTAAGAGGTCAAGTTGGAGAAAATTTTGTGATGAGATTGGTAGGTATACACCTGTGGGTGAAGTATGGGGTATGATAAAGAGGATGGGTGGAGTTAGGAGGCAATGGGATTATCCCGTGCTATCATTTGAGGAGAAAATAGCAAAATCCGATAGGGAAAAGGTGGAGGCCATGGTCAAATCATTCACAAAGATTCATAGTTCGGAAAACCTGTCAGAAGATGAGAGAAGAAGAAGGGCAATAACTATGAATAAGAATTTTCAAAGGTTAGACAAAAAAGAGGAGTCAGGAAAGGGTATTGATGAGCCATTCACAATGGCAGAGATGGTAAGAGCAATTAATAGAGCTAAGCAAACATCTCCAGGGAAAGATCGAATATGTTATGTGATGTTAAAACATCTAGGAGAAAGATCACTGTTAAAGTTGCTTGAGATATATAATAAAGTTTGGAAGGTGGGAAAATTACCAAGTGAATGGAAAGAAGCAGTAGTGATTCCTATCAGGAAGCCTGGCAAAGATCCTACTAATCCCATAAATTATAGACCAATAGCTCTTACATCAAACTTATGTAAGATAATGGAAAGAATGATAACGGAAAGATTGTCGTATGAACTGGAATCTAGAGGGGTTTTAAATAGCTGTCAGAGTGGGTTTAGGAAGGGAAGAAGTACACTGGACTCTGTTTTAAGATTAGAGACTGAGATAAGAAAAGCTCAAGCAAATAAAGAGAGCGTAGTTGGTGTATTTTTTGATATAGAGAAGGCCTATGATATGATGTGGAAGGAGGGTTTGCTAATCAAGCTAAGTAAGTTGGGGGTAGAAGGGAGGGTGTTTAACTGGATCAAAGATTTTTTGTTTGAAAGGAAAATTCAGGTAAAAATTGGGGTAGAGATGTCAAGTCAATATACGATTGAAAATGGTACGCCTCAAGGTAGTGTTATAAGCCCATTGTTGTTTATCATAATGATTAATGATGTATTTGTACAGGGACAAGAAGAAATTGGTAGATCTCTATTTGCTGATGATGGGGCAGTGTGGAAAAGAGGAAGGAATGTAGAGTATGTTATTAGGAAGGTGCAGGGTGAGATTGATAAGGTTGCAGAGTGGGGCTTGGATTGGGGATTTAGATTTTCAGTAGATAAGACAAAAACACAGTCTTTTTCACCAGGAAAAGAATCCAAGAAGACAAGAAGTTAAGGTTATATGGTAGAGAGATAGAACGGTTAAGCTCATTTAAATTTTTGGGGGTGACATTAGACTCAAGATTAACATTCGCAGAGCACATTAGGAGAGTGGAGGGAAAGTGCAAGAAGGTAGTAAACGTGATGAGATGTTTAACAGGAAAAGAATGGGGAGCTAGTTGCTCTTCTCTTAAAAGTATATATGTGGCGCTAATACGATCAGTATTGGATTATGGTAGTATAGTGGTGGGAGCAGCAGCCAATTCCCTGAACAAGAGATTGGAGGTGGTACAGACCCAAGCACTGAGAGTATGTTGCGGAGCTTTCAAAACATCATCAGCCCCAGCCTTACAAGTAGAAGTGGGTGAAATGCCGTTGGAGTTAAGAAGGGTACATTTGATGGCAAATTATTGGGTTAGTCTGAAAGGGCATAATGACAACCATCCCACAAAAGCATTATTGAAGGAGTGCTGGGAGAATGGTCGAAATGTAAGGGAAAACTTTGGGAGGATTGGAAATAAAATAGGCTGAAGATTTAGATATAATTAATGTGAGATTAAGTCCTACAGTAGTTTTCCCAGCATTAGCTCCATGGAAGATGATATGGCCAGAGGGAGACTGGTTTGTTGTTGATGAAAAAAGGAAAGCGAGGGAGGAAATTAATGTAGTGAGTGTATTTAAGAATCGAGTAGGAGAAGAATATGGTAACTTTATTCAGATTTATACAGATGGTGCAAAGAATCCAGAGACAAAAGTTACAGGATTTGGAGTAGCAATACCAGGTTAACCAATTGGAATTAGTAGAAGAACATCGGATAAGTTAGGGGTTTACACTGTAGAAATGTTGGCAGTATTGGAAGCATTGCGGTGGCTGGAAAAGATGGGACAGGTAAAGGCGTTGATATGTTCGGACTCGTCTTCAGTTCTAGGAAGTTTAAGATCGTTTATATCAAAAAGTAGACAAGATATTTTGTATGAAGTACTTCAGCTAAGCACAAATTTAGTCAGTAAGGGCAGTCAGGTCAAGTTTATGTGGGTTCCAGCACATGTGGGGATCAGGGGAAATGAGATGGCAGATAAACTAGCAAAAAGGGCATTATTGAAAGATACTGTAGAATTCCAAATTAGCCTTAGCAAAACAGAGGTTAAAAGCATAGTGTGGGAGAAAATAAATAAAATGTGGCAGGTAAGGTGGGATAGAGAGGAGAGGGGGAGACAGTTATATCGTATTCAGAATAGTGTCAAAGGAAATAGGTTGGCAGGTGGAAACCAAAGAGAAGAAATAGTGATAACAAGGTTAAGGTTGGGTCATTGTTTGTTAAATAAAACTCTTAAGTTGATGGGCAAGCATCAAACAGGATTGTGTGAAGAATGTCAAGTGGAGGAATCAGTAGAGCATGTATTAATAGAGTGTCAGAGATATGTAGAACAAAGAGGCAAAATGAGTATTGACTTGAGGGAGATGGGAGTACAGGAGCTCACTCTAAAAAGTTTACTGGGTGGTAATGGTAGGGCGCAGTTTAGAGTACTGATGACTTTTTTGAAGGAGACAGGGCTATATAGTAGGATTTGAGATAGTTACAGGGAAAGGAGGGAGGATATTTGATTGGTTAAAGTAGGGTAAAGTAGAATTTGTATATAAAATAGGGTAAAGAAGAATATGTAGGAATTGTTTAAAGTAATGAAGTTATAATGGTGGTAATGTAGGTAATGTGTTTTTTTTTTTTTTTTTTTTTAAATATATATGTATATATATGTATATGTATGTATGTGTATATATATATATGTATATATGTATATATAATTGTGAAGGAGTGTAGGAGATTGAGAAGAAGAGAGTAGACCTATTATCAGGTCCACATTCCGGAACAGAGGGGGCGGTAATGCTCCATTAAGTTGGATGCCAACCGCCGGTAAAAAAGAAAGAAGAAGAAGAAGAAGAAGAGTGCCATGTCGTGTTGTTGGCATCGGGGAGATTTATTATGAAGTGATGCTGTCTTTCTGGGTAAATATTACAGTAAAACCTTTCTTCGATATCCGAGAGAACCAGAGACCTGTTTGTGTGAACTTTCGATGTGTAATTCTCTGTAGATGAGATCGGATCGTGTGTGATCCACGTGAACCTCGCGTCGGGTGATAGTGGAAATTTCCAGTGTAAGTTCAGTATTTCTTCTATTCTTGTGTTAGTATCTGGGATTGTACAAATGCTATCAGTCCTGTTAAAACTCCTGTTTTTAATGTTTAACAATGTGCTTTCATGTGAAAAAGGTGGTTATTGTGAGAGCAGAGATGAGATTACTTTTTTAATGTGTTTCTTTTATCTCTTCTTTGTACCATAGCACTACCGTATTCTTTACTGTGTCAGTACCTCATTTTTTGACCATGTTGGCATAAGGATTCAGGATTTTGGTGAAGCTAAAAACATTTTTCTAAGTGTTCCTTTGCACTTTTTCTACATGGCCTGATCAAGTAGGAGATATTTTTGGTTGTGCTCACTCCAGAGTAAATTATTTGGGAGTGTGTGTCTCCTACTGCTTTTCAACCAGTGTTAATCTGTTGTAAATCTCAATTTTTGTTTTTGTTACATTGGAACTGGTGAAACATTTCATTATTATAATTTTTTTTCTTTCTGTAAGTCTTCAGTGTCATTATACTGTGTAACTCTTGGAGTAATAATTTGAATTTAGTAATTTTTCTTACTTTTGCTATTTTCTTGCGTATTATTTGTATTTATTTATTTTTGCTCAGCTGTGTTTCCGCCGACCGCTGTAACTTCTTTTAAGTAAAAAAACAGCAGTCAGATAAAACCCCTATACAAACAAATTAATCTGTTGCCGTGTGTGTTTCTTTTTCCTGACCACCCGGTTACACACAGAAACGTAGTAAGGACATCATTAAAATAGTCCATGTGACATCACTGGTTCAACCATAATTTTATGAAGCTACAAGAATACTTTTTGTGTGCAAAGAAAACAAAAATTATGACTTGATTCAACAATTCTTCTCTTACGTGTCAGTCTTCAACATGCTTTCACGAGAGTACCGCGGCACATGCGTGTGATGTTGTTGTCATTGTGGAAAAGAAATATAAATATAAAAAAATAAAAATGGATGAAGGGGGGGGGGGGGGAATCATAAGAGTGATGCAGTGAAGGACGTGCTTTTTATGACAAGTTCTGGTAAGGAACTAAAGATTAGACAAGTGTCAAAACAAGTATGACAGATGTAACAGGATCTGTACAAGGGAGGTGGACAGAATTGAGGTGGTGAAAAAATATGTTTCCAGTTGATTTTTCAGAATGATTTATTGGAAGAATGCAAAAGTACATTTCTGAGAAAGACTATTATTATGAATGTGAATACAGGGTCTGCTGATTTATCTGGAGTTTGCTCAATCACGAGCTAACAGTTCTGTATATTTTCCACACCAGTCTTATAGTGGCATCAACTATTTCAGTTCAACCCAGCACTAAACCTAACATTTAACAACAAAGAAAACTGAGATTGTATGGTTGGTTGGATGAAAAGTGTGTCTGTATGCTGTCAAAAGTGACCCAAGACAAACAGGTAGACAGGTCTTGTTTAAATAAACCATAAAAAGAAGTGCATTTCACATGTTTTCTTTTTATCTTTGAAGAGCTTGTGACATACAAACATAAAAGATGTGCTGAATCAGGTACATACACACACAGCTCTTGAAGCCATTAGAGTTTTTTTTTCCAGAAGACCTCTAAACTTCTATCTGCCCTGCTGGAAGCGAATCCTTGTGAATGCAGGCAGCTTGCCCACTGTTGTTGTTCTATCAACATGATGGCCATTCTCAGTCTGCTTCAGTCATTTGATGCCACAGCACTCTCAGCCCATCAGCGGTGACTCGGTCAGTGGTCCGGTGTGCGGATGAGAACACAGCCTACCAGTAACAACCTCCAGAGTCATCGAACATGCAGCGTTCTGGTCTGCCACCTCGGCTTTTAACACAATAAATCAGACCGCTGCCATCACTGACTCCCTGAAGATCAACCGAATGCTCCTCATCCCTGCGCTGCTCTTCATGTCAGGGAATTCCTTAGAGAACATCAGAATACTCTGTCATTTTTCATTTGCTTTCACACTCACAGAACTGAATGACCCTGTGAAATCAGAACAGAAGTGTTGTGGTTTCTAGCTCTAAAAAAAAATAAAAAAAAAAATAAAAAAACATCTTGTTTGCATAACTTTGGTTGTGTAACTTTTATCCAAAAAAAAGTTCTATGGAACGCGAATGTAAAAACCACCTCCTTTGCAAAAACCTGCACCTTAGAAAGCAGTCCTGTTTGAATGGAAATTAATATAGAAGATGCCTTGGTGCAATAAGTGGAAATAGTATGTCACATAAATGCATGGGTTTAAACATATTTGCCATGATAAATGTGTTTTGCCTGAAACTATTGCTACTAAAAACATGTATTTTCATTAGAACTTTAAAGCAGTCTGGCTGTGTTCTGATGGAAAGCATTATTTGTAAGAGTGTATTTTTAATATCATATGAAACATGTTGAACAGGAGCAAACGAATATATGTTTCAGATGTATTTGCTGAGAAGTAGGACAAATAAAATGTATTGGAAATCTTACAGTTATCCAGTCAACAGCAGTATACTGAGAAAATTAAAGTGTCACTTTTCAAAAGGTCTTTGGGATTAAGGTCAGTTAGGGGTTGATCTAACTAGAGTCTGACTTCAGCTTGTTCTTGCAGTCATACCAGACACCGCGACTATAAAAGTCATGTTATGATCAGAAAAACGATGAAGCAACACTTCCATTCAGTCTCCATCTAAATGTCAGGCATTCATATCCTATGCACATACATTTCCATGGACATGTTGCCAAGGTAAATGTAACTGTAAAGTATCCCATATGATTTCCATACAGAGCCTCTTGGAAAATTGCTGCCATCATTTTGCATCAAATCAATTTTGTATAAAAGCATTGACAGGCATGAAACAACCTAAACAATCAGGCAGGTAATTTAAAGCCTCAAAAAAAACAAAAAAAAAAACAATTACCTATACTCGTGTCACATGGACAATGCAACTTTGATGTGCAAAAGCTTTCATCACTGGTGAGGCTGGGAACTGAATTTGTACTGGATCAGAGATGAATGTCGTCCAAAGCTACTGTTATGACTAACAAGGCCTATTATGCAAGGCAATCTGAACAAGTATGAGATATGATGACATTTGTGTAAGAATAAACAAAAAAAGGCCTACTCATTAGCAAAATCACTGTGGCCTTTTTATTGCCCAGATATTGCTCTTTCACTGCTCAGAGGACTTCTCGGTTATTTTTCATTTCTAATTATCAGCTTTGGCTCAAGTATCTCCTTAAATGCATTTAGGTGAAAAAAGTAATATCTCATGAGTGTCTACCCTTACGAAAAAGAAGTTTACTCAAGTGTGCAATTAGTATACTTTTTTTTTAATTAAAATAGGAAAGTATGCTTTTAGTTTACTTTTTATGTACTTCTCAGAAATGGGCTTTATGTACTCCTCAGAAATATACTTAAAATGACATTTAAGTATACTTGACTTATACTTACAAAAAGTCTAAATATATTTGAGCTATACTTGTGCTTTCATTGGTATATGTAGAGGGCGCTAGTACACATCTTCTTTACAGAATTAAAAAAAAAAAAAAACACAAGTGAAGAAAAAGAAAAAACAGAAACACATGTAACACGATCATCTGACATGAAACAGCATCAAAACTGTAACGTTATGGAATAAAATGTCGACCGATGAAGAGGTAATAATTACAGTCAAGCTTTGGGGTGTTGATCGACTCCATCTACGTTTTGATTATCACTCTGAATCCAATTCATAGTCTTTTTTCAGCTTTTTGTTCAAAATGTTATTTCTTTTTTTTATGAAACTTACCTACTTTAAAGTTTAAAAAGAATGCATGAAGATAGAATAAAATGTTTTTGTTTACAAGCAGATACCCTGTTCTTTCTTTGGATGTTTTGTATGTTCAGATATTCATACAACACAATATATATATTCAAATTAAAACCTAAATAGGGACATAGTATACTTAAAGTATGATGTAAAGTTCACTTAAAGAAAACTTATGAGTATACTTGCAGTATAAAACTACTAAACTAGTAGTTTACTGAGACTATACTTGTCACGAGGATGCGGGGATGAACTCAAGCGCAGACAGGATGCACCACACACAAGGTTTATTACTGACAAAAAGGGAAAACAAAACCCACGAGGGGGGAAACAACGACTAGGGAAAAGACAAACACTTAACAAGACTCTGACTAGACTGAATACCCACAGTAAAACAAAAAGACTCCTCACTCTGGTTATCACACAACAGCAATACAATCCACAGGTTTGACAATGTGCAACAATGAACCGCACCAGACAGCGAACACAAGGGGATTGAAATAGGGAGACTAATGATAACATAACAGGTGAAACAGGTAAAGCAATAATGACAAAACAAGGATAACAAGGGGGCGGGGCAAGGGAACGAGACAACACAAGCACATGACCCAAAGACAAGGCCATGTGCTTGCACACAAAACACGTGTCTGTCATGATCCTGCCATATAACACTAACGAACTCAAGACTAGAGTGGCTTTTTGTGAGGAAAAGGGTTCCGGGCAGGTCTTCAACTTATTAACATCACTGTGACAATGACTGTGAAGCGAAAAGGGTTACAAGCAAAACTCAGACCCATATCTTGACAAAAGAGGGCAGAATCATGACAGAACCCCTCCCTTAAGGAGCGGCTACTTCCAGACGCTCCTCAAGGGGACATCAAATGCGGGACATCAAACGACTTAACGACTGTGATAAGCCATTGTAGACCAGCACAACAACCAAACCAACAAAACATGCAATCCCCCTACACAATAACAATAAAGGTAAAACAAGAAAACACACAATGACACTGTGCTGACCAGCTGAAGGTTCGGGTGACATATCAGAAATAACAAACAAGGAAGGGGAGGAGGCGGGATAACAAAGTTTGTGGGGAGAAGTCCATGGTGGATGGGTGGAGCGGAGGTCTTAGGTTGACGGGATGATGGCTGACGACGAGGGGTCCGGGCAGGTCTGGGTAGCGTAGAGTGGGAAGGGAGCTTGGGAGAAACAGTCCGGGGTTGTACTGTGACAGGGGGTACAGCAGGCAACTGTGGAGTTAAAAGGAAAAGGTGCTGTGCACAGGCTCACAGAAGCAGACCCAGAGTCGATGCTTCCCCACACCGAATCAAGAAGTGACGACACTCGGCATCTCGGCCTCTGTAGCGGCGTCGATAGAAGCTGACTCTGGGTCAGCGCTCTCTGCAACCGGCTTGGGGTCAGCACTCTGCAGCACTCTCAGCGGCCGGCTTGGGGTCAGCGCTCTCTGCGGCTTTAGGGACAGGGTCTGGGGACAAGACAGGTCTGACAGGAACCTCTAGGATTTTGACAAGGCGTAACAAATACTCCGACAGGGTCTTGGCAGCAATGACGACAGGCATCTCCTGACGAGCTGAAACAGACTGTAAGACTGCTTTAGCAGCAGAATCGGCCATGGCGCTCTCCTCAGCTCTCACAACTGCAGACTCAGATACTGCTCTCTCCGTTACTGGTTCGGAAACCTCCCTCACTGCAGTAGTTTCAGGAACAACAGTCTCTCCTGTAGTCTTCGGAACAGCCTTCCCTTCAGCAACCTCTGGAACCGTGCTTACAGCGGCAGGCTCAGGAACAACGCTCTCGGTTACAGTGGCGGGTTGGGGAGCCAGTCATGGTTCAGCAGGAGCCATGACTGGTAGTGGAAGGACAGTCTCAGGCAGGGTTGACTCGTTGCTGAGGACTCCGAGGCAGACTCCCACGAGATCCGTCTCCCACGTTTCCTGCAGAGACTGATAGGTGAGGAAGATGCCTCAGGATTCGAAGAGGGATGAGCCTGATCCCCCAGTGTTGCCACGGCTAGGACATGACCCTCTGAGATCACAGGCAGCTTCGCAGAAGGTGGGGACCTCGAGGAGGAAACCTGCGGCTCCTCCTGGGAGAAACTCTCCCAGAGTCGGGCATACTCCCTCAGGATCCACTCACTCTGGGACGAGAATGGAAGGTTGACCCTCCTCTTGTCAGTGGGGGACGACAACCAGCATTGTTCCCGGAACTCTGATTGTCTCTGGGGTTGGAAGGACATCCTATCTGCTGGGTTCATTCTTTGGCGGTTCATTCTGCACCACACACAAGGTTTATTACTGACAAAAAGGGAAAACAAAACCCACGAGGGGGAAAACAACGACTAGGGAAAAGACAAACACTTAACAAGACTCTGACTAGACTGAATACCCACAGTAAAACAAAAAGACTCCTCACTCTGGTTATCACACAACAGCAATACAATCCGCAGGTTTGACAATGTGCAACAATGAACCGCACCAGACAGCGAACACAAGGGGATTGAAATAGGGAGACTAATGATAACATAACAGGTGACACAGGTAAAGCAATAATGACAAAACGAGGATAACAAGGGGGCGGGGCAAGGGAACGAGACAACACAAGCACATGACCCAAAGACAAGGCCATGTGCTTGCACACAAAACACGTGTCTGTCATGATCCTGCCTCAACACTAGAGAAAATCAAGGACAAGAGGGCAGAATCATGACAATACTTCAAAGTGTACAAAGTATTTAATTAGTAAACTATCAGTATAGCTTTAAGTTCACTTAGTATAATTGCAGTACAAACTACAAACACAGAGGTAAACTAGTTGTGTACTCAAAGTTTGCTACTGTTATACTTAAAGTATACTTAAAAGTATACTTTTATATACTAGAATTTGGGCCAATTTAGTCCCAAGGAGTATTGAAACAGTACACTTACAAGTATACTACTAGACCACTGATATTTGTATACTTGCTACATAAAGTATACTTAAAAATATACTTGAACTTTACTTAGGTATACTTAATAAAATAAACTTGAAGTATACTACTTTTTGGTAAGGGTAGGAAAAACAATTAAGATATTACATCTCAATTGTGATTTGTCTTTGAGCCATTTAGATAGATAATTTAGATAGATAATTTATAGTCCCTTAACGGGAAATTTGTTCTCACAGATTATCATACAGTACACGCAACTGTCAAAAAAATAAATAAATAAAATAAAAAATTTGTCTTTGAGCCATTTATATATGTACACATGTAACAGCAACAACAAAAACACAAAAAGGTGAATGTTCAACTTTGTAGCCTATTAAGGATTGAAATTGCAGATGGTACAAAGCTCTTTTTGAAACGAGCCCTTCTCCATGTTAGGGTCCTGTATCTTCGCCCGGAGGGCAAGAGAGTGAAGTGGAAGTTGAGGGGGTGCTCTGGGTCTGTTATTATTGTCCGGGCAAGGCGGGCTATTGCTCTGTCATTGAGTTCTGAGATGTTGGGTGTAGGGGAGTGTATTATTTTTGAAGCTATGTGTGTGATTTTATTCAGTTTGTTTTTGTTGGTGACTGACAGCATGGTGTAAAAACTGGTGGAGCAGTATAACAGAATGGGCTGGATAATACTTGTGTACAGTAGTAACAGAAGATGAGGGGCAATGTAAAGGGAACTTAATTTTCGTAGAATATGCAGACGCTGTTGGGAGCGTTTATGGATGTCCTTTATGTGATAGTCAAAAGTGAGCTTGTTATCCAGGGTGAGTCCAAGATATTTGAATTTCTCAACCTGTTCTATCATGTTGCCATGAATGGAGATCCGACTGAGACTGGGTGCATTAAAGACCAGTTCTTTTGTTTTCTCAACGTTGAGATGGAGAAAATTGTCTGTGCACCCAGTGTGTAAAGTGTGATATCGTGTCGTAGTAAGCAGCAATGCTAGTGTAATCGTTGAGGAGAGCCAGGATTGCAGTATCGTCTGAGTATTTGTAGTATGTTGTGATGGTTGAAGGACTAAAACAGTCATTAGTGTAGAGTGTGTAAAGAAAGGGAGAGAGGACACAGCCTTGAGGAGCTGCGCAGAATCAGAATCAGTTTTTCATAACATTTGCTTGCTATGGGTGTGAGAGCAACAGGTCTGTAATGGTTGAGCTCTGATGGACGGGGTTTCTTTGGTAGAGGAATGATGGTGGACTTTTTCCATAGGGTGGGCCACCGTGCTGTACTGTATGACTCATGCATTATGGAATACAGAACCGGGGAGAGTTCCATTGCACAAAGCTTGACCACCCTGGCAGGGATGCCATCCGGCCCCATGGCCTTGCCGATTTTACACCTACTCAGCTCCTGTCGAACATCCACCTCTGTAAAGGGAGGAGTTGTCAGTAGATCTGAAGGGAGAGCGTTAAGTAGCTCATTGCAGACAGCTGAATAATCAGTGATGTCAAATCTGGAGTAGAAGGTATAAAGGCTATTTGCAAATGTTGTGGGGTTAGAAATAGTGCTATGATCTTGTTTCACATTCTGTCCCGTCAATATTTTTATTTTCTTGAAGGCTTGTTCTGTGGAGTAATCCAAGGCCTAGAGTTAGGGAAAGTTTTGTATGTTTTTGTTGGTATACAGTTACTTATGCAAAACTTTATGTAGTCTGTTATAACTGACAGTCTCTCATCCAAAGTACCGTTAAAAACGGTCCAGTCAGTGCATGCAAGGGAACCTTGCAGACATGCAATTGCATCCGCCGACCACTGTGGAGCACTGTGGACTTGTGGCTTGATGCGCTTCAGTTCCTGTCTGTAACCAGGAAGAAAGACCAAAACATTATGGTCCGAGGAGCCCAGAGGAGGATGAGCCCGAACAGTAAATGCATCCAAAACATTCCCATAACACAGATCCAAGACATTTCCCTTCCTTGTGGGACAATGCACATACTGATGGAAGGAAGGCAGTACGCTGTCAAGACTGCAGTTGTTGTAATCGCCCATATAAAACACCGGGGCTCTGGGGTATTTACTTAGCATTGAGTTAGCATTCTCCGCTATTAGCTCTGCTGCTGCTTGTATGTTCGCGTCAGGTGGACAGTAAACACACCCAAAAACCACCGTGGGGAATTCTCTTGGAAGATAGAAGGGGCGTAGTGATAGTGTTAATATCTCTATGTCCAGTGTGCATATGACGCTGTGTATTTTTATGTTGGTGCACCAGCGCTTGTTTATAAAGACACATAGTCCTCCACCCCTCTCCTTACCTGACTGACGGGTCCTGTCAGCCCGGACGGTCAGGAAGTTGTCCAAGTTGATCTCAGAATCCGAGATGGATTCATCGAGCCAGGATTCAGTTAATGCGATGATACACACGTCCCTGAAAAGTCTCTCCCCCTGACACTTGGCATGAAGTTGATCCATCTTATTCCGGAGGGAACGTACATTGGCCAATATGATAGAAGGTAATGGAGGTCTAAAAGGACGCCTTCTTAACCGGGCACGGACACCGCCACGGCTGCCCCTTTTCCTCGGTCGGATCTCTGGAGGGATGTCAGCCGGTTTTTCGTTGCATAGAATAGATGACGGGAGTCGCAGAAGCTCATCCCAGCTGTAGGTGAGTAGTGCGCCTCTGGTAACATCTGGCTGTAGTGGCGTGAGCGCGTTGCCATTCTTGATAATCCACAAAATCGCAAGGGTAATCCACAGCACTTTCAGCATTATGTCGTTGCTTGACTTAACCATACACAATTAACAAAGACTTAATAACAAATAACTCAAATAAATGACGAAAAACTAGACAAAAAAAACTAGACAGAGCCAGAGAAGTAACGTGAGCTGACATGACAGACGTGTTGTCGCAGCAGAGCATGCGCCATATATTATATTATAAGAATATATGCTATAACTAAACCTAAATTAAATCTTTGACTTACATTTCTCAGAAATATTCAAGCCAAATCTTTCTGTATTTTTTTTTTTTCTTAAATACTGTTTATTTCGGTCCTTGAAATGCTCACTGTGAGTTTGTAAGAGTTTGCATTCAAGGTTATATCAATGTTCCCTTCACACTGCTGTGGCATGCTTAATGACAACTTTGATATTTTAAGGCCTGCTCCTATGATAGAACAGACTTGGTCGCTGGCCAATATAAAGTTTGTAAAAGCACTGTCTGACCTACAGCACTGCATTAACCTTTATACAAACTGTTGTGAGACAGAGTGAGAACATCGATAAAACTGACAAGCAGTCAGAGCCGCAGTTAAGCTTGGGGTGATTTGAGTTCAGATCCTAGCCAAGGCCGTAACCATGTCTTTAACATTGGAGGGACTTTTATTTGTTTATATGTTATACACAATCCACAGCACAAGCTTAGTTTGTAATGTCAAGATGGCTATGAAACAACAACAAAAAAAATGTTATCCTGCAACATTTCATAATTTCAACAAAAACACCAAAAACAGTTCTAAGAAAAAGTTTAAGCTCAGCAAAACATGTTCATAATTGTTCAATATTTAGCCAATATAACATGAGTATGGGTGCTGCTGCTGTTGTTCCACATTTTAGCAAGACAGCACTGATATCCAGACAAATAGCATAATTGAGAATATTGAGTAATAGATATATTTATCACGGGATGGAGAAGAAAGTTGCCTCTACAACTTTCTTTCAGGAGAAGAAAGTTGTAGAGGCAGGATCTACAGTAATTGCAAGCGGTACAAGACAAGTAACACAGGATAATGGCAATAAAGCTATATGTAGCAAACCAACATTATATCAATGAGAAAAGACGATGAACTCACCGACAGATTTCTGGAGATCATTCTCAAAGTTGTCTGGGATTCTTCCTAGTGAAATAGTGCAGTGGTTCCCAATTCCAGTCCTTGTGACCCCCCACTCTGCATATTTTGTATGTCTCTCCTAATTAAATTAATTATGTTTATATAGTATGTATATAATGTGACGGCAGCCATAGTGTGCCAGAACGCCCACCACACACCAGCTTACTGGTGGAGAGGAGACCAATCAATTAAGCCAATCAGTAGATATGAGGATGATAAGGAGGCCATGATGGTCAGAGGCCAATGGGCCATTTTGGCCAGGATGCCGAGGTCACACCTCTACTCTTTTGTTGGTGCTTGTTGACAGTATGGTCTCCTACATTGTGGTTTTACCTTTTTTTTTTTTTTTGTAAAGGGCGTTTGATCTTCTTTGCATGTTCACATTGTAAACACTAGGTCAGTACTTCTGCAGTGATGTAGGACGATTTTGAATTTGGAGGAGAAAATGAGATGAGTTTTTTGACATGCCCTAACTGTCATGAACCAGAATACACAGTTCACGTAGAGCTAGACAAAACGAGTGTTTGAGGTTAAAAAGTATAGAAATTGTACTTCTTTTTTAAATAACCGATCGTTTCACTAGATAAGACCCTTCTTCCTCGGCTGGGATCGTTTAGAATCCTTTGAAGCTACATTTAAACTGCATTTTAGAAGTTCAAACTCAGGGGCACCATAGAAGTCCATTATATGGACAGAAATCCTGAAATGTTTTCCTCAAAATAACAATTTCTTTATGACTGAAGAAAGAAAGACATGAACATCTTGGATGACAAGAGGGTGAGTACATTATCTGTAAATTTTTGTTCTGGAAGTGAACTACCTTTAATATGGTTGTGTTACCTTGGTAAACTGGGAAATTGGTGACAATGGCAATATGGGACCAGGTACATTAAGGAATAGTAAGGATTGAAGAAGACCAGCAGGAAGTGGTCTGGAGGATTTGGATATGGCACAAATGGAGCAATTGTTAATATAGTTTGTTGTGTCTGTCTAGATAGATTGCCACCAAAAATGATTCAGAGTTAAAGTATGGCAGTAATACTTGGGTTTGCCAGAGCTATGGACCCATTGGACTACCTTCACATAGAATTTATCTGGTGCAAATATGGAGGTGTAGGGTCCTCGGTCCGGGCTTTAGCTATTTCTGTCATTTTGTCCCACTGGACAGGGACAATAATTAAAGAGGGTAAAATGATGGGTTTCCTGGTCTGGTTCTGGAGGGTGTAATCATACTGCTGTGACAGGGCTTCTGCTTTGATATTCTTAGTGCCGGGATGATATGTCACAGTTGAATTAAAGTGAGTGAAGAACAGCGCCCATCTAGCTTGCCTTGGGTTTAGTCATTTAGCTGTATATAGAGACTCAAGGACTGTCCGTTAAGACAAGAATTGGGTGTTTGGCTCCCTCAAGCCAGTGCTGCCACTCTTTGAAAGCTGCCTTGACTGCCAGAAGTTCATGATTGCCTACATCACAACTAACCTATCGTGGTTAGGTGTTTCTGATAAATTTGGGACACAGATGGACCTATAAGTGGGACCTAAATATGCCATGGAGGGATATATAAAATATATTAAAATAAATATGTAAAAATACAGATCACAATGCAAATGGGAGAATTATTTTAAGGTCGTCACAATCATAATGACAATATCCTGGATCAACACTGTTCATATACCGCAGAGTAAGATTAAATTAATTTACATTTAACTAGATTAATATGGAGAGGCACTCTAATATAGACATTTGTTTATGTGTTTTTGACTTTCACTGCATGGTACATGATGTGAGAACAGTTCGTTTATTTAGGTTTGTATGTTAGCATGGACTCACTAACTTTAACCCTAAAGTTATCTAGTTTTAGCCAGAGATACCTTGCTGAAGCACAAGATGACATTAACGTTCTGCTTGAGCAAATGAAAAGTGTAACTTAATGAGAGTATGACAACCAGAAAATTAACATGTTCATCTTCATTGTAATTGGGGATAAGTTACATTGTCTATCCTCTCAGGATAACTGGAATAAGTGTTACAAGTACCCTAGACGCATTGTTTTCCCATTTTTGTAGCATAAACACCATTAAACCAATGCAAGCTTAGGATCTTCCAATGTTTCTCTATGGTGCTGATACTCAACTGCCATTGGCTCATATGGGTATGAGCAGAGGGGCTTACCGATAGGTCAATTCTGTCCTGCAGAGGAAAGTTTCCAGGAGTAGAAGGCACATAGAAAGACCATGGGTGGAGTACTACGGCATTGAGAGAGGATAGCAGTGTTTGATGTGTCAATCTCTACTATAAAGGGCCTGTCAGGATTTGGGTGGTGCAGTTTGGGTGCTGAAATGAAATGAGATTTCAAATCTTCGAATGACTGCAGAGCAGTGGATGTCCAGGAGAGTCGGGTGCCCCTTCGCTTGAGCATGGAGGTAAGTGGTGTGGCAATGGTGCTGAAACCTCTGATGAATCATCTATAAAAGTTGGCAAACCCCAGGAACATTGAAGTTCCTTTACCATGGTCACCAAGGCCAGTTGAGAACTGCCCCCACCTTGCTGTAATCGATGGCCACGACTTCAGGGCTGATCACATAGCCTAGAAAGGACACAGAGGTTTGGTGAAAATCCCTTTTCTCGGCCTTAGCATACAGTTGATGTAAGATTAGCCATTGAATGACTTCCTTGTCATGCTCAACATGTTCTTCTAATTTTGAGGTTCAAAGATGTTCCAGGACTGCCAGGACCAGTGAAAGTGGATATCAATACTTGACTGTTATTTTGCTGAGACCACAATAGTCGATGCAAGGGCAGAGACCACCGTCCTTTTTGCTCACAAAGAAAAACCCAGCTGATGCAGGTGATGTGGATGGACGAATAAAACCTTTGGAAAGTTCTTCTTCGATATATGGCCTTATCTTCAGGTTGAAATAGAAAGAAAATCCTGCCACCTGGGGGTGCCTGGCAGAAGTTTAATGGCACAGTCATATGATCAGTAGAAGGAATTTGTGGTATCTCAAATAACTTGGCTAGATCTTCATCTATGAAATTGCTTGCTGCTACAGAATCAAGCATGACCTTAGTGTTGAACATCATAGTAAAAAACATAATTGTTACAGTGATTTCTAAACATGAGGATAGATGAACAGGAGGAATTCAGGCACTCACCATCGGAGGATTACTTTGTGGGGGTCGAACAGTACAGGAAGCTTGTAGATGCCCCGCTTGGCCACAGTACAAACACATATGTTATCTAATACAACACTCTTTCTCCACTGAAGTGAGAAGGGCATAACTGATTTGCATGGGTTCTGTGTACTCTGTGCTTAGCATAGTTTGAGGTGTCATGATGGTGAATCTATTAGGTCTCTGGGCACGGATGAGATTATCGATTTGAATGGACAAATCAATGAACTGGTCCAGTGTCTTAGCATGGGTAAGCGGTTATAGTGCTAGGAGATACTGCATTCATTACCGGATTAGGCTGGAAAGATGGCAGGCTTGGTAGAAGAATTTTCAGATTCTGTATGATCTCCAAAGCTCCTCAGTTAATAACAATAGATGTTAAAGTCTTACATAAGGATGACTCGGTTGAACCAGGAGTGTGATCCATGTGCAGCTTTAATATCAGTAGTAGAGTAAACAAACAGGCAGGGGTCAATTACAGGCAGTTTACAGCAGCATGGGAGAGACAAGGCTCATGGTGAGAAACAAGCACAGGATCGGAGCAGGCAGCAGACTAAAAAGGGCAAGGTCAAAGGCAGGCAGCAAAAATCATAAACAGTGACAAAGAGTCCAAGGTTCAAAACAGTCAAGGAAATTAATCAGGAAGAATGCTCAGAAATGTCTGCCATGTAAAAGCATGACTTTGCAGAGTGTTAGTAAAAGGGGGTATAAATAGTCTGGAAATGGGGGAAATAAGGAAACAGGTGCAGGTGAAATCAGTTCCAGGTACAGAGTGATGGGTAATGGGTAATAGTGTAATGTAGCTCCTTCCTCTCACCACCTGAGGGCACCTTCACCAGAATATCCACTCAGAGGTGATGTTCTTAAAGTTTTATCAGATTTCTAAAAAGAAAGATACAGCTGTACAACTTCTTTCCTAGATGGCCAAGACCACAGGAACCAGATGATTCTTCTGCACAATCTGACCTTTCTGCAGCCTGGAATTGAACTGCTGGTTTAGTCTGGCCAGAGAAGATCTGGCCCCCCGACTGAGCCTGGTTTCTACATTTTTTCTCCATTCTGTCACCGATGGAGTTTTGGTTCCTTGCCGCTGTCGCCTCTTGCTTGCTTAGTTGGGATCACTTCATTTCCAGCGATATTTCATCGACTGAGCTGGAGGATGACATCACTGAATTCAATGGTGAACTGCCTTTTTGCATTATTGACACACTATTTTCCTAATTAATGCTGTATAGTTGCTTTGACACAATCTGTATTGTTAAAAGCACTATATAAATAAAGGTGACTTGACTCTGAAAACAGTCAAGCTCCTCTCTGTGTGCAGTGGGCAGAGGCAAAGAGTAACAAGCATGCAACAAGCACACTGTGCAAAGCTTTTACACAGTGTGATAGATCTCCTGCCAACCTGCTACGGCCGGCCAGTGGGTGTGTCTAGGAGCTCCATCAGCCAGAACTCGTCACCTGTTCCTTCTTCTATAAAACTTTGTGTTACTGTCAATGTGTTGTTCCTTTGGTTTTATTTGGATTTAGTTTATTTAATTTCCTTTTTATATTATGTTACTTTTAATCAATAAATGTACATGTGACGAGTGGGGCGGGGCCGAGAGCCGTGGGAACAGAGCGAGGCCGGTGGAGTGATTGGGAAATGAGCGACACCTGCTCCACTCACCGGTCTCGAGTCCCACGGAGGAGATCGGGAGGATACAAAAGAGGAGCGACGACAGTGAAGGACGAGAGAGGACCAGGCCTGGGCTTTATTTTGTGTTTGGTTTTTATTTGTGCGCGGCAGTCGACCGTGAGGGGCTGTCGCGCTGTTTTGTATTTATTTTGTCATTAAAGATTTATTTGAATGTTCGCCGGTTCTCGCCTCCTTCTTCCCGTGATCATGGAGTTTTTATTATTACACTGGTGCCGAAACCCGGGAGGAAGGAGGGACACGCTGCCGAAGATACCTTGCCGCTGGGGTGAATCCGCGGTGCCGTGGAGCAGGGCGTAGCAGTCTGGCGGCGTGGACGCTCGAGGCGGTGGGCTGGAGTGATTTGCCGGGGACGGGCAAACTCGCTGCCGGCCGCCCGTGATGTGGAGGGGCGGGTGCCGTATTGAGGGAGCGAAGGAGTCGCCGCCGTTCGCCAGGCGGCCGGAGCCTGCTGCCATCCGCCGAGAATGGGGAGGAGCAGGGAACGGGGGACTCCTGCCGGCTGCCCGAAACCGGAGGAGCCGTCGCCGTCCACGGGGGCGGCGGAGGAGTGTCGTGCCGTCCACCGAGGGCCGTCCAGTGCCACCGCCAGGCACCGCGGAGGACTTCACACAGCCGGTGGAGGGGGAGAGCGGCAGCGTGTCTGGGAACCGGAATTTTTTTATTTTTTTTTCTCCTCTCTCCCCTCTCTCGTCTCCCGTCGCTCCTCATCCTTCCATCTCCTTTTCTCTCGCCTCGTCTGTCCTTACCCCCAGGTTCCCGCAGGTCACCGTGAGCGGTCCCCCCCGGAGGGAAGGGGAGGGGAGGGGGGAGTAGAGCGCAGTCTCGGGAGTACCCCCCGGCCTGCGAGGGGCGATGGGGGTATGTGACAAGTGGGGCGGGGCCGAGAGCCGTGGGAACGGAGCGAGGCCGGTGGAGTGATTGGGAAATGAGCGACACCTGCTCCACTCACCGGTCTCGAGTCCCACGGAGGAGATAAGGAGGATACAAAAGAGGAGCGACGACAGTGAAGGACGAGAGAGGACCAGGCCTGGGTTTTATTTTGTGGTTTGTTTTTATTTGTGCGCGGCAGTCGCCCGTGAGGGGCTGTCGCGCTGTTTTATGTTTATTTTGTGATTAAAGTTTTATTTTGAGTGTTCGCCGGTTCCCGCCTCCTTCTTCCCGTGACTATGGAGTTTTTATATTATTACAGTACATTAAACTGCACTTCGATGTGTCCTCTTCTCATTTGTCACGGCTTCAATATGATTGAGGGACTTGAACCCGGGACCTCTCTCGCACTCCCTACAAAATCCAAACCAAAGGCTCATGAGGTGGTGTTTATTTCTTCAGGGTTACTTGTTAGATACACACCATATTAAAGGCTCAGAGAATGTGACCGCTGATGCGCTTTCCCGTGTTCATTTAGTTTAGGTCAGGGTTCCTCAATTAGTTTTTGCCGAGGGCCGAATTCTGCCAACAATACCAAGCCAAGGGCCACTGACCTATTATATTATATATATATATATAAATTATTATTATTAAAATTATTATATTATTGTTGCTCTTGTTAAAATAATCAAAATATGGTCACACAATAAATATTCAGATTTTTTCCCCCAGTAGTCTGTTATATTCAAACAATTATGAAAATTGCCATGCAAATCAAGTCAAGTCAAGTCATCTTTATTTATATAGCGCTTTAAACAAAAAAGATTGCGTCAAAGCAACTGAACAACATCAATTAGGAGAGCAGTGTGTCAATAATGCAAAATCACAGTTAAAGGCAGTTCATCATTGAATTCAGTGATGTCATCATGCAGCTCAGTTCAGTTTAAATAGTATCTGTGCAATAATTTGCAATCAAGTCAACGATATCGCTTTAAATGAAGTGTCCCCAACTAAGCAAGCCAGAGGCGACAGCGGCAAGGAACCAAAACTCAGTGACAGAATGGAGAAAAAACCTTGGGAGAAACCAGGCTCAGTTGGGGGGCCAGTTCTCCTTTGGCCAGACGAAACCAGCAGTTCAATTCCAGGCTGCAGCAAAGTCAGATTGTTCAGAAGAATCATCAACTGTTCCTGCTAATTCCCAGACTGGATCTTTTCTCTCCACTTTCCTTAATTGCAGTTTCAATTATTAGATCTGTCAGCATTAACTTGACTGTAATTATAACCTCTTCATCGGTTAACATTTTATTCCATAACGTTACAGTTTTGATGCTGTTTCATCACAGATGATCGTGTTACATGTGTTAGTATCTGAAGTTTCTTCTTCTTCTTCACTTTTGTTTTTTTGGAAATTCTGTGCAGAAGATGTGTACTTGCACCCTCTACCATATATAGCAATGAAAACATGAATTGTAGGAGCACAAGTATAGCTCAAATATATTTAGACTTTTTGTAAGTATAAGTCAAGTATACTTAAATGTCTTTTTTTAAGTTTATTTCTGAGGAGTATGTAATGCCCATTTCTGAGAAGTACATAAAAAGTATACTTTCCTATTTTTAAGTTTAAAAGAAGTATACTAATAGCACACTTGAATAAACTTCTTTTTCATAAGGGAAACTGTAACACCATGTGTCCAAACCAGAGGTGACGCGATACGATAAAAAGTATCTTTTCCATGAAGTTTTTTTCCTAACCACCCACGACAGCGACACGTGACAATAAGCGACACGGAATTCAGTTTTAGAAATGGTTTTTATTTTCTGCAACGTCGCAGCAGGAACAACATAGAAAATATGACTGATAATTTTAGGTAATAATTATGTGCTTTATTCAATGTTAAACATGTCTAATGTGAGTATGAATATTATTTTGCGGCATTTAAGCAAACTTAAAACTGTGAACTCACTGCGAACCAACATCCATAATAAAGATGGTATCACTCACTCACTCACTCAATCAAAACTCTTCAGTCCGTTCAAATTTGAATCATCTATTTTCAGTGTTCACTTTTCTTTACTTCACACTTCAACACCATGTTTTTTGCTGTCACATCGTATATCTAGACTGGACGCGACAAAGCATTGCAAATCATTTGAACTTTGTGTCAGTGCGTCATAGATAGATGAGTCAGCAGTTTTCTGTCGGGGATTTGTCGCTCCGCACTGCGCCAATGTAGACCGCTTCACTGATTATAATAAGTTCTGTTGTATTTTGTTGGGCCGCGCCGCTCTCGTCCGGTGTAGACACAGTGTAAGTTAATGTCGCTTTCTGATGCTGCTTTTGAATTTTCATGCCACATTATTTGAAATTAGTGCGGGCCAAACATTTTTCTCTTAAGGGCCGGATGTGGCCTATTGAGGAATCCTGGTCTAGGTGTTCTAGAGGTCATCTCCTTTTCTCTTTCTTTGTCTCCCTATTCCTTTCTTATTTTTGCTTCCTAGGTGCCAAGGTTGCTTGAAGGAGTTGGGGAGTTGACAAGACTGTGGAGTGTTGGAAGAAGGACCGATATGGGCTCTTGGACTGTGTGAACTTTGTAATGTTATGTTTTTTATTTCTTTGAGTAGATTTAAGTTTATGGTTTCTTCTTTTTAAAGGGTGTGCGTGATAGGTCTCCTGCTATGGCCGGCCAGTGAGTCTGGCTAGGATCCCCATCAGCCAGAACTCATGTCACCCGTTCCTGTCTCTATTTTCTCTAAAACTTTGTGTTACTGTGGATGTGTTGTTCCGTTGGTTCCCTCGGTTGTTTTTTGTTGGAGTTTCTTTTGTTTGGGTTTGGTTTAGTTTATTTCATTTCCTTTTTATATTATGTTACCTTTAATCAAAAACTTACTTTAAACCACACTTCGCTGTGTCCTCTTCTTATTTGTCATGGCTTCGAGCAGGTCATGACACTAGTGATTATCTTCAAGCTGTGATATAGACATTAATAATTCCCTTAACGCTGGGTTATTTGGGAAACTGAACAAGGTAATTTTTCCCTCACGACCAAAAACACACTTCTTTGGTGACATTGTTGATTTTGTAGTCAATAACAAAATGTAAAATCCTTCTGGAGCAACTCCTGTGCAGCGCTGCTGACAACTTCCAGAACCCGAATAAAGCACATTAACGGGCGTGCTCTTGCCTTTGATCTGGTTGAAGTGTGCGCATGCTCTTCCGGAAAAAGTGAAATCCGAAACAGTGTATTTGACACATACTCCGCTATTAGTGTAACTATATATATATTTTTTTTTGTAACTAATTGTTTTTTTGTTTGTTTGTTTTTTGACTATGGTCATGTTAAGCATGAGAATCCAACTCTTTAGCAGTGTCAGAGTAAGTCAAAATGCATGACATGGCATTAGATCTTCCCTTTAACAATACTGGTCACCTGTTCTTCTGACTTACTAAAGAGAACTGACTCATTTGAGTGATTTGCTCATAAATCAGACTTTACTGGTTATGCAGTTTTTCACAAGAACATTACAATTTTGTGTCCAATGTGCATTATAACTATAACAAAAGTCTTGGATATTATACTATATATATAATAGTCTAATTTTCATAGGTCAGTATTGCTTTTGTGTTCATTTTTCTGCTGTGGTTTATACAATAACAAATACTGTTGGACTTTACAGCCTTTCTGTTTTCAAAGAAGGAATATAAAACCAAGAATAGATCACGCTGAGACCATCGACTCACTTCTGGTCTTAATCCAAGTTTGTGTCTTTCCAAACAGACAGTAAAGTTTGCTACTTGACAGATATGTGGCAAGTATTTATGCCTTGTGATTTCATTTGACATGTATTTATTTTCATTTTCCTGATAAAATATTTGAAAGGATTTAGGAGTATCAGCACAGCTTCATTTGAGACAGCCATTCTGGCACAAAGCGATAGTTTCCATTCTTATATTTTATGGGCATATGCACAGATTTTATCTAGATAACCTTCTACCCCAGAGAGTACAACTTAATCTCTAAAATCAAAGTAAGAACAACAGTAAATTTGTATAAAAGCCAAATCTTCTGCTGTAGGTGATTTATTTAATAGCACTTTTAAAATGTCCCTACTCCCTAACAGACAGTGGCTTGGCAATATTGACTATCACACTATCATCAACTAACCTGTATTATGATGCCATCATTGTCTTGCATTGGCAGCATGTGTGATTGGATCAAAACAACCTGCAGAACTGAGCACTAACAAACTACCATGAGCAGTTTGGTGGGTTTAGTACTTCTCAAGGTCCTGATGTGTAGCTGCATTATAGACTATTTCTCCTGGTATTTTAGACCTCATTGATCACAATGATTTCACAGATGAAATCAAAACTGACTTTATCTACAGTGTGCATGTGTCTTCCTTTTGTTATTGTAAATAATGTGCATGTTATTGCAAAGTCAATAAATGTTGATCAAAAAATACATGAATCCCTACATACATCCTTATTGTTTGATTTATGTTGGATTAGAGAGGTGAAATTGGTTAGGAAGGGCGTTTCATGATTTTAAATTCACAGTGGACATGTCGACCTGCAGGTATGTTTGTTGCATGTAGTTTAACATAAGGACATTCGCTCTGATTTCAGATTTGATTGTCATGACCTCTAAGAGATATGCTCAAAGCAGTTTTCTCAAATGATTGGCTGCCATTGTGCAGCTGGAGCCAGTTTCCATTAACACAGAGGCACACACCTAAAAACCATGGATTGTAATATTTGGATGCTGTTTCCAAGGGATCATTTACATGACAAAAGTGTAGTAATACCAGAAAAGTGTTTTCTTCGCTTTTTAAAAAAGTTTATCTCTTTTTGAAAACAGTGTCATGTAAATGGCCCCTAAATCTGCACGAAAGCACAGATGGATCAGGGCAAATAGGAGGAGATGTACTGTTCTCTTTGACACTGGCTATTAAGTATAGACACTCAATGATTATCTTTTTAAATTTCATATGTTGTCTGGCAATTAAAAAAAAAAAATGTTTGCTTAATTGTATTGAATGTGCACCTGTAGTGTACTTAAATTCTTAAAAGTATATTTTAAAAATGTCCTTGCAAATAATAGTAATGGAATAAAAGCTAATTAAGTATACTTAAAGAGAGACACTGTCTCTATACATAACACACTTAAGTAGACTTTTAAAATGTGTATCTTTTGTCTTGCTTTAAAGAAGTACACTTACTAAAATACTAAAGTACATGTAAATATTAATCTGAACTGTAATATGTTTCATTAAAGGTTTATATGTTTTAAATGTGCTAAATTTCAATTTCATCATTACAAATGTTCCAATTACAAATATATTTAAATTCATGACATACAAGTTTCAGTAGAAATTACATAAAAATATATTTTAATGTATCATAAATGCCTGTCAGTACATTCAACAGTAACACCATATTTCAAAAACAAAAAAAGTTATCATTAAATTGCATAAGGATGTACTGAAGCCCTACTTACAGTAAATGGTTCAAAAAGCACTCTAAAGTTCAGCTAACTGCATTTTAAATTTAAAGTATAATACAGTTTCATTTAACTGTGCATATCAAGCAATTAAGTGAAAACTACATTTATTTTGCATTTTAACTTTTAATTGTTTAACACTGAATTTCAGTTTGACTGTATTATAGCCTGTTATTGTTATGCTTGTATTAAAGTATACAGCCGTTCAGATTCAGATACTGACATACTAATAGAATGAAACCAGAGTAATAAAATGCTTCTCTTCAAAGAGTGGCATAAAAGACCATCACAAAAGTGAACAAATTCAAGGCAGAATGTATGGTATGTGTGCATAACCTATTCATACAGTAATTTAGTAAAATTAATGCAAGTCAACATTCAACAGTGGTTCCACATGATTGAGTCAAGTTTTTTGGCTATGTCAAAAAGTAGTTACTCAATTCTCTTTAGTTTATCCTACATGAAGTAGAGTATGTAAAGAGAGATAACGTTTCATTGTGTGGAACCAATGTCCATGATTAAGGGTGCTTTCACACTTGGTTTGCTTGCCTGGTCCGAACCATAGACTGTATAAAAACATGGACGCAGTGTCCGTGACATCACCCGTAGACTCCTGAAGAGTGTTTTTGAAGCTCAAAATGTGCAGAGCGGGCCGTCGCCATTTTGGCAGCGCGTCACCGTGCGACTCTCCCGGATAATTGTAAATGGGCAAAAAGGCGGGAGCTGGTTGCTGAAGCCACACCCACCTAGCGCGACAGCATTGTCAGCAGCGGCAATCCACCTGTCACTCACATGGCCACGCCCTTAATTAAGTAAACTTTAAGGCTTAATATAATTTAAACGGATGAGTTATAAAAAAATTCACCCCCCTCACAGTGTCATGAAGGGCAAAATTAGCTATATAGACCAAATTCATTTTTTGAACCAGGCTGTAAACATGATTTTTTCTGCTGTAAAGTTGGGTATTTTAACATGGGGAGTCTATGGGAATGACTCCCTTTTGCAGCCAGCCTCTAGCGGCCAGTCGATGAATTGCAGTTTTTAGTCACTTCCTTGTTGGCTTCACGAGAGAGAGAGAGAACGCTGAAGGCGAACAGAAATTAGATATACAACTCTCTGCTTGCAGCGCGTCAGTCACGCTCGTCAGGAAAGCAAGTGAAACACACACACACATTTTTATCAAATAATACGTCATTAATAGTGGTTCACTTCTGAGAATTGGTAGATTGCCCTAAGGGTGTTTTCACACTAGCACTTATGGTGCCTACCTTGGTTCGATTGACGCTAGCGTTCGGTTTGTTTGGTTGATGTGAACGCTGTCTTCCGAACTCGGGTGCACACCCACGAACCGCCCAATAGAGTCCACTTAAAGAGGGTGGTCTGAGGTATGGTTCATGTTGACTCCGGTTCAGTTTGCTGATGATGTGAACCAAATCTACCAAATTGCGGAAGAGAACTGCTATTAATGACATATTATTTGATAAAATGTGGGTTTGTGTGTGTGTTTCACTCACTTTCCCAATGAGCGTGACTGACACGCTGCAAACAGAGAGCTGTATATCTCATTTCTGTTCACCTTCAGCGTTCTTTAGATCATTTGCAGTACATTCGTAAGACAAACACAAGTGCCGTTATGTACCGAAGCTTTGTAAACAAAATGAACGTTTCAAAAACATAAATATATAAAAGTGCACAGAGTAATGCTATGGATTTGCAACCTTCTCCTGCACCGTCGTTACTAAGCAACGGGGGAAAACAGCTCCTGGCTTGATGACGCAAGCAGACCGCGGTTCTGATCCAAATAAAATCATATGAACACAGTCCAACGGGGGCAGGGGGAGGGGGAGCAATCAAACTCAGGTTCGGACCAGGCAAGTGAACCAAGTGTGAAAGGAACCAAAGTCAGGTTCAACAAAAGCATAGCACGCAAGACAAACCTTTTCTTTATACATGTTGGGTATTGGCAGTCTACAGATGGTGCTGGCTGAGTTGATTTTATAGATCATGTTTTCCAGCATTATTTGAGTTCACTTCCAGGTTAAAAAGGGATTTTATCTATCTATCTATCTATCTATCTATCTATCTATCTATATTTTATGTATGTAGGCTATTTATGTATTGATTGATTGAAACTACCTTCTTCTTCTTCTTGGTTTTTGATGGCGATTGGCATCAAAGTAATAGGCGCATTACTGCCACATTCTGCTCTGGTGTAGGGAACAGAGTTTCTATTCATCAAATCTATTCTATTCAGTTCATCAGCCCCATTTCCCTAATAAAATTAATAAAAGCTTTACTATTTACCTCACTTGACCATCTTATTACAGCCTTAATATTTAATTCCTGAGCTTTTCCTAATTTCTTCTAACATATTGCTTCTTTCCTGTTCGTATATAGTCAAGTCGAGTGCAGATCTTCTCTGGCCAGACGAACCAGCTGTTTCATTCCAGGCTGCAGCAAAGTCAGATTGTACAGAGATTGGGATAGTGCAGATTTGCTTAATGGAACTTGTATGTCTATTATTTCTGTCTGTAAAGCAGCTTGAATTCTTGTTAGCAGCTTCTCAACCCAAGCACACAGTCCACACTTCACCACAGCCCTCCCATAAACACCAACATTTTGCTAAAATGTAAGATTTTATTTATTTAAGGTTTTCTTCTTCTTCGTCTTCTTTTAATAACTGTATAGGTAACAGCTTTAGAGATCATTTTCATGGAACCCTGGACATATAAAAAATGGATATTGTGACCACAAATTAAGAATTAATTTCTACAACTACTTCATAGCCACATTTTATTAATTTCTTCTCTTGTTTTTCAGGTTATAATTCTATAATCTATATTTCTAAAAATGTTGCCTCTGCTCAATCTGCCAATGTTTAAGGCAAATCATGGCCAAATTTTACTAATTCATCCTTTTGTTTTAATTTAATTAAATAATGGCCAGGACTGAATTAGTACAATATGATCATGATTTACGTAAAACGTGGGGACAATTTTTTTGTCAGAGGCAATGTTTTTTAGTTTTATAGAAGGGGAAAATTATAACCTCATCAGTGTTTCTCAGTATTCAGTTGTTAGTTTAGCAACAAGCTAATTCATGATGGTTTAATCTGGTCTCACAGTCCAAAAGATCATTTTTCTGACACTTCAATCTCAAATGTTCAGCTGTTTTTTGTTGTGTTGTGAAATCGTTTATTTCCTTGCTCTGAACATGAAGAAAACCACTGGAGTGATGCTGTCACCCGATGGCTATATCAAAGTGAATGTAAATGACAAACCACATGTGATTTATTCTACCTAATTGGGATGTTGCAAAACTAACTGCTTAGACTCCAGACGTACAAAACCAGTCAGAAAACCCATTAATTTAGCTCAGGATAGCAACTTTCAGAATGATACAAACAATATTTCCCATTAAATATTTTATTGCCGTAACACTTTTATTCAGCCAAGAATTAACAGCTACCATGGACTCTTTTATTGGCCTGCCAGTATATGACGTGCCATTTGCAAATGTTTATATTTGGAAAGATTGACCACAGAGCTTTTTATAATGTGTGGAGGATTCAGTCTTGTAAAGTTGTCAGGTTTTATGTCTTCTGCTTGACACTCTTCACAGATTGAAACTGCGGTTGCGACACCGTCTTAATTTGTGTGTACCTGAAGGACATACAATATGGTTAGGGGCTAGGTTTCCTACAATCCCGATCTCAGCAGCCTACAGGAGATAAATGACCACTATTCAATGGATATTTCCTTACAGGAGCATTTCTTATTGGGACATTTATTTCTGAACAGGGAGCTTGTTGAAAGAAGGGCTGTCAAGTTAGACTCGTAAATGGAGTAGAGGTCTTATGCTCTTTTGATTTCCACAGGATCCCTCAAGGTGTCTCGGGTGGACAATACGCAGCAGAGGGGGTTAGCCAGGCAAATGCCTGCAAAGACTTCTCCAGTGCCATCCATTAATAACTACAATATGGCCCTCGAGTGAAAATTAGCTGTGTGTGAGCTTGTGGTACGTGTGTGTGTGAGGGTGATTTGCCATTATCTGCAGCCACTGCGCAGCACATTCATTACGGCTGGATAAGGTTAAGTACCTTTAATGCGTGTATCTGTGGACCTACAGGCATGTCTCTTAAATGTCACTTAGGGAGTCACTGAAGACGTCTAATAACATTTGAAGAAAAGAGAAAGCCACCCACATGATGAAACATTTTTGTTTGTACTTCCTACCATGCGATACATGACATTTAAAGAAGTGCAAATGCCTCAATCAACTGCAAAAACAACCGGAAAAAAACGACAAGCAGCAATTAGAGGAATCCAGCAGGGTATAGTTACTGTAAAGAAGTATATGAAATGCACTTAGTCACAACTGGTCTTCATTTCAAAGAAGCCTATCTTTAATACTTTGACTTGAATAGACTTTGAGCTTTCACCTATAATTCTGCAAAGATGTGTGCTTGTGTCCCAAAACCGAGATACAAAATTAACACCTGCCAAGAATCAAATACTATTAAATGTTCAGTGTGGCAACCCACTAAGGTGGGTAATAATTTCATCGTCAATTAGTTGAAAACGTGTGCTGTGGCACAAATAGCCCCTGTCAGTAACATCAATTACATCAGGAGAAAGCAACTTTGTATTTCTACAAAATCCACAAAATAATTTAGACCAGGGATCCTCAAATCTGGCTTGTGAAATTCACTTTCATGCAGAGTTTAGCTCTAACCCCAATCAAACATACATGAGCATGCTAATCAATGTTTTCAGAATCATTACAGAATTACAGGAAGGTGAATTTGATCAGAGTTGGAGCTAAACTCTGCACAGAAGTGGATCTCGTGAGGCAGATTTGAGGATCCCTGATTTAGACTAAATAATGCATTTTGTTAGAATGGATTTGTGTGTTGCTAGGAAAACAGCATATCATTTGTTCGTGTGCACGTGCGTAGGTCTTTCCCTGTTTTTCTTTGTCTCGCCCTCTTTCACTCTAACTGATCACAGGTAGAGCTGATAAGGAGGCCAGAGCTGGTTGGTGATGGGAAGGATTGCCACAGTACTTAAGCATCTGGTGGAAGGAATCGTTGGCTCAGCAGCAGAAACGTCTCTAAGGCTGTATTTACACTGCAGGTCTTGATGCCCAAATCCGATTTTCTGACTATATCCGATTTTTTTGACGACATCATCTTTTAAAATTGACCCGATTTTTGCATTTACATTATACACTGCTGAAACTACCAAACGTAGACGTGCTGACCCGGAAAAGGAAGTAAAAAGGAAGTAAAACAGCACGAAATACAATGGATGCAGATGCAAATAAAATAATACAGTGTTTTGCTTTCCACAATATTTTGAAAAGTCAACAAAAAAAATCAGCCTGCACTGTCTCTTCGCCCCAAAGACTTAAAAGACATGAAACCTCCGCATTGCTCCACTGTGTGTATCCTTCGTCCTCCATCGCGCCTATAATAATTTACCACATATGAATGAGGCCTGAATCCGATCTGAGAAAATCCATGCGGTTTTTTCCTGCTTACACGTTCACTGGTCATATCCGATCTGTGCCACATGAGAGGAAAAAATTGGGAATTGGGTCACTTGAACCATGCAGTGTAAATGGGGCCTTAGAAAGCTAGATAATATATGGCATCAAGTATTGAGATTATGTACAGGAGCAATAAAAACTACACCAATTACATCACTACAGGTTGAAATGGGGGAAATGTTATTAGAAATGAGAAAGGTACAATTATCAGTCAATTATTGGGTTAATCTATAAGGCCATATTCAAGAGCATCCAACACTAGATACTTTAAAACCTTGTTGGGAAAAAGAGAGGAGGAAAATTAAAAGCTTTGGATGGACAGTGATACAGAAAGCCACAGAACTTGAAGTTAATCAGTTAAATGTTAGTCCAACTGTACTGGTACCTGTAATAAAACCTTGGTTACTTTCAGATGCTACAGTAGATTTCACATTGTTAGAACAGAAAAATAAGGGTGAGGAATGTAATTTATATAATGTGCAGACATATATTAATGAGTACTACAGCTATGTACAGATCTACACAGATGCTTCAAAGAGTTTAGACAAGGTAGGAGTAGCATTTACTGTTCCAAAATTGCAGTTATCAATAAGGAAAAGGATCAGTGATAAGTTATCCGTTTATACAGGGGAAATGATTGGACTATTATTAGCAATACAGTGGATAGAAGATATAAGACCTTTAAAATCAGTTGTTTGTTCAGATTCATGTTCATAATTGGCTAGTTTACAATACAGAATTTTAAGAGATCAGAAAGTAAGACCAGACATTTTCTAACTCAAAAATCAATGCAAACGTGCATTTTTGAATGAGCAATGTGCGATGGGGATTGACACTGTATTTTACATATTCACTATATTGGGTGCCGGTTCTATTTTTAACTGTTTCCAAGGAAATGTCACTGCAGATCAAAGAATGTTTTAAAATTGAAGCAGTTTCAAAAATTGCTTGTTTTATTTTTGTTATTATTTTTCTTCATGATTATTTTACCTTCTTCTATGTAAGCTCCTTTGAATACAAGAGTACGAAATGTGCTATAGAAAAGACTTGCCTTGAAAGCCTTGCTTAAAAACAATCGGAAAGTAAGGATGGAAAAAAGGTCAAACGTTTTAGAATTCAATTCAAAGGATTAAAGTGGTATTTGTATGGGTGAGGTGCATATTGTATCCAAGGGAACGGCAGATAAAGAAAACAGGAGAGATGAATGATCAAAGAGTATTTAAGAAAAAGATGAAGGAGGTGGCAAAAACAATGGGATAAGGAGAAAAAAGGTCAGTGGTTTTACAGAATTCAAAGGAAAGTGGGAGAGATGAGAAGTGCGGGGAAAACAGGAGAGATGAGATAGTAATATAGAGGATAAGATTTGGACACATGATTAAATGATGATAAAAGATAAAACATGATAAGGGAAGGTGTGAATTTTGTGGACAAGAAGAAACAGTGGAACATGGTATAAAAATATGAGTAAGAAATACGGAGTCTAATGCGAAATTTAGAAAAAAATTTAAATGCAATTTACACAGAGATATTTTACAAAATAAACCGTAAAATAACTAATTTGTGGGAGAGAATAAAGAATAAAAAAAAAAAAAAAAAAAGAGGCGGAGGGAGGGAGGATGTCATTTTGATCCACACTCCATACCAGTTGGTGGCGGAAATACACCATTTTGTTGTTTGTCAATCACCAATAAAATTTCAAGAAGAAGAAGAATAGTTGGCTCCCCGCTTTCCTGGTGTCTTCATTGTTAACACTGTTGTTCCCGTTGTGTGACGTGTGTTCGTGAAAGGATCGCTAACTTAGACATTTGTTGTCAATCACTGAATTAAGTAACAGTTTAGTTGTATATTATTTTTGGTTGCTTACTTCCTGGACCTTGGTTAAGTGGAGCCTGGTAGGGATGTGGGTGCCTGTTCTGTTCGTTTTATCCTGTTTATGTTAGCAGGAAGGTAAGAACTTGCATTTTATTTGTTATCTGATTTCTAGGTTAGTTTGTGTGTAGTAGTAGTCTTGTTTATTGTAATTTACTTTGGCAAATTGCCCCTCCCGAAGTTAAGATGCTCCTTTGTTTGTCCTTATTTAATAAACCTAAATTTGCACTTAAATAAGTGTTTTGTGGTTGAGAAACTTAAAGAATGAGAGCGGGGACCCCAGGGATCTTTCCTAGATAGATCCCTGGTAATTGTTACGGACCAATTTATTTCTCTTTGAGTAGGGATTTAACTTGCTGTTCGTAACAATTTTCATGCATCATAAAATTTACACAAAAAATAAGGACAATATCTGTAATATTATGTACATTTACATTTAGTCATTTTGCAGATGCTTTTATCCAAAGCGACTTACAATTGGGGAATACATAAAGCTATTATTTTTGAAGAGGCTAACAGACAAAGGAAGTGCTCGCCATACCAAGTTTCAGGCATTTGTTCAAATAAGTGCAAGCTAGAAAGGGAAGGAATAATTATTTTATTTTTTATTTTTTTTTTAATTTAGGATGAAGTCAAGTAGCATCAAAAGAGATGAGTTTTCAGCTGTCACTTGAAAATTGTCAGGGATTCTGCATTCCTGATAGGGGTGGGAAGATCATTCCATCAACCAGGAATAATGAACGAGACTGTCCTGGAAACCGATTTTGAGCCTCTCTGTGATGGTACCACAAGGCTTCGCTCACTAGCAGATCTCAGACTTCTGGAGGGGATGTAGATTTGTAGTAGTGAGTGGAAGTAGGCAGGTGCTGAGCATGTGGCTGTTCTAAATGCAAGCATCAATGAGCAAGCATCGATGCGAGCCGCAACTGGTAGCCAGTGCAATGAGATAAAGAGAGGTGTAACATGGGCTCTTTTGGGCTCATTGAACACCAGTCGTGCCGCTGCATTCTGAATCATTTGTAGGGGTTTGATTGTGCTTGATGGAAGTCCAGCCAGAAGAGAAGAGCACTACAGTAGTCCAGCCTAGAAATGACAAGGGCCTGGACAAGAAGTTGTGCAGCATGCTCGGTTAGAAAGGGCCTGATCTTTCTGACATTGTGCAATGCAAACCTGCAAGATTGAGCAGTCTTTGCAATGTGGTCTTTGAAGATTACACCAAGATTTCTGACCAAAGTTGATGGGGTAATTGTAGAAGAACCTAGCAGTATGGTGAAATCATGCTGTGGAGTTGGATTGGCAGGGAAGGAAAGAAGCTCAGTCTTTGCCAGGTTGAGCTGTAAGTGATGTTCTTTCATCAATGCCAAGATGTCCGCCAGGCAGCCTGAGATCCATGCAGCTACCATTGGATCATCTGGTTGAAATGAGAGATAGAGCAGTGTGTCATCAGCATAGAAATGGTAGGAGAAGCTATGTGCCTGTATGATGGGACTCAGTGATGTAATGTATATGGAGAAGAGGAGGTGTCCAAGAACTGATCCCTGAGGAACCCCAGTGACCACACTGCATAAAAAGGTGTGTTTCCAGACTGTTCACATCAGTGCACAAATCTGTAAATGGAACTTTTCTGGCGGTTTCCGTGTATGTGCTCTGGTGTTTCTGACTTCTGGACACTGACAGAAACGGACTTTTTTGTGTGCGGCAGTTTTCCAGTCTGCTCACTAACGCGATAAACTCCCAGACACGGATGGAAATGTTTACTCACTCACCGGTAAATCCACGTACATCCCTGTGCATGAGAAGAAGTCTCCGCAAAATCCAGGTATTTAATTCTCTGTAAATGGACACACGTCTCAGTAAATGTCTAAAAATTACTGTACACTTAATGTTTTAAATGCTACAGGCCTTCTATACAAAAATGCGTCATATGCACTTAAAAAAAAACTGTCAACAAAGATTACTTACTCAGCTCAACTCAGCAGGACTGCAACATCATTTAGATTGTGAAAAATATTTTAAATATTTTGCAAACACAGACACTAACAGTAAATCATTAAACCGATTAAAAAATAAACTAATTTTGAAAAGAAACATTTAAAAATGTATACTAACCAAAAGACAAACACAACAATGAATACACTTGCAATGGACACTTGAGCCAGGACAGTGATTACCGTGCTCTCAATCAGTCACACACATATTCTACAACTCTAATGGCAACATCATGAACATGCCATATTTTCTCATTTAATTCTGCCTTTCAGAAGCTACTGAAGATACTGTTATGCTCATCAGTTTACATACCCTTAGCACAGAGATGGGCAAACTCAGTCCTGGAGGGCCACTGCCATGCAGAGTTTTGCTCCAACCCTGATCAAACTCACATGCCTGTAGCCTTCTAGTTATCCTGAAGACCTTGATTAGCTTTAGGTCTATTTAATTAGGGCTGGAGCGAAACTCTGCAGGACAGTAGCCCCCCAGGACTGAGTTTGCCCATCTGTGCTGAATAGAATATGTGATTATTATAACAAAATAAGAGGGATCATAATGTATGCTATTTTATTTAGTACTGTCAAGAATAAGCAATTTTACATAATAGATATTTACATTTACTGATTTTATAAAAATGAAAATGTATAATTTATAAAAATGTTCAAAAGTTTACATACACTGTATGACCCACAGCTGTTTTTATGTTTTGGGATAGTTCAACTGCCTGCTGTTCTTCAGAAAAATCCTCCAAGTCTCGCAAATTCTTTGGTTTTCCAGCATCTTCTGCATATTTGGCCCCTGTCCGACAATGACTAATAATTTTGAGATCCATTTCGTCACTCCGAGGAAAAATGAAGGACTCATACCCAACTATTATAAAAGGTGAAAACTGTTCACTGATGCTCCAGAAGGAAACACAATGCATTAAGAGTTTGGGGTGTACATTTTGAACAGGATGATCATATCTGTTCATTTAGTACAGCCCTTTAGAAGCTACATAAAATACTTTTTATGCTTATTTTCAGAAAAAAAATTAGTAGTTCCCCTTCAGGAACTCGAGCTGCGTCGGAAAAACGCTATGGGAACGCCCTTCAGCGTGACCAGCTCTAAATAACATGTGTAATCAGTCCCATGAATGGGCGTGACGTCATAGGCGGGGGACGTAGTGACCAGGAAGCTATAATAGCACGTGAGGTGGAACGAGCATCAGCTTTCTTTCATTCAGCGAAGCTCTGTGTGTGTGTCAGTTACCATTACGTGTCTGTCAGTCTTATTTACTGTTGTCTGTCTTACAAAGTTGCACAAGCAGAACATGGCAAGAAAGTCTGATAGTAAGACAAAGCATTTGGGCAAAAGTGGATCGCGTTTCAAGCTGTGTGTTCCTCCCTGCTCTCGCTACATCACGAGCAGGGATACACACAGTTTGTGCGTGGTCTGCTGAGTTGATATTACTGAGTTGAGGAAGACCGCTGATTTAGCTCTGCGCGCCACCAAGGAGACCGCCCGTGCTATTGGGCGGTCCATGGCAGCCCTGGTGGCGGCAGAAAGACATCTGTGGTTGACCCTGTCTGATTTAAAAGATAAAGACAGGGTCTTCCTTATGGATGCCCCGCTTGCGCCTTCTGGTCTGTTCGGCAACGCCGTCAATTCCGGCGGCGTTCCAGCGGTTCCTCCCTCGCCATTTTCTAGCTCAGGGGGCTGCTGGGTGGGAGCAGCCCCGGCCGTGTACCAGCTCCTCATACAGAGAGGTGCAAAAAGTGAGCGTCGCCTCTCGTGCTCCCCCGCAACGGGACCGAGGTCGGTGGTGCTCTAAGCAGGAGGCTTCTAAGACGAGGCCCGATCTGAGGGTCGTGCTTCAGTCCAGGAAGCCCTCGACAAAGCGTTCCTGACAATCAACATCAAAAAGCAGGATCGCTGAGGGTGACCCCTACTGGGGAAGAGCGGGGTGCATGGGGTTGCACGGTGCCCGTCTCTCCTCAGAGCTCTCAACAGCAGCTAGTTCAGTTGTTTCCTGCCGGTCCTCCGCTTCAGGGCACCGAGCTAGCAGCTCAAAGTACATCAGAGACCAGTCTCGAGAGACTGGTTCCCTTAGTAGACTATTTAGCAGCGTGCCAAGCTACTGCCAAATGTGTCTCGTTGGGTCCTGCAGACTGTAGGGAAAGGTTATCGAATTCAATTCGGCGCTCCGCCGCCACCTTTCAACTGGGTCTTTCCCACACTAGTGGGCCCCGAGCAGGCTCTGATATTGGAATAAGAAGTAAATACTCTCTTGAGGAAGGAGGCCATCAAGGTGGTCCCTCCTCACGACAGAGAGTCCGGGTTCTACAGCCGATACTTTATAGTTCCGAAGAAGGATGGGGGGTTGCGTCCAATTTTAGATCTGCGTCAGTTAAACCACTCAGTCATGCGACTGAAGTTCAAGATGCTACTATCAGGCAGGTCGTGTCTCAGATCAGGTCCGAGGACTGGTTTGTCACGATAGATCTAAAAGATGCTTATTTTCATATCTCCATCCTTCCCAAATCACAGGACGTTCCTAAGGTTTGCTTTCAGGGGCGAAGCTTACCAGTATCGAGTTCTTCCTTTTGGTCTAGCACTCTCACCCCGAACTTTCACGAAGTGTGTGGATGCTGCACTGGCTCCACTGTGACTCCAGGGCATCCGCATACTAAATTATATCGACGATTGGTTGATTTTGGCTCAATCAGAGCAGATGGTGGTTCGACATCGAGATGTCGTTCTCGCACATATGGAAGAGTTGGGGTTAAGATTAAACGCCAAGAAAAGTGTACTTTCTCCATTACAGAGGACCACTTATCTGGGCGTGGTGTGGAATTCAACCACGATGCAGGCACGTCTGTCCCCTGCTTGTATCGAGTCGATCCTCACGTCAGTCAAGAGATTCAGAGAAGGCCAGTCACTCACTGTCAAGCAGTTTCAGAAACTTTTGGGGTTAATGGCAGCTGCGTCCAACGTGATACCTCTTGGCCTGCTGCACATGAGACCCCTACAGTGGTGGCTCAAGACCAAGGGGTTCTCCCCGAGGGGAAACCCACTTCGCATGATCAAGGTCACGCGGCGATGCCTACGTGCCTTAGACATGTGGAGGAAGCCTTGGTTCTTGTCTCAGGGCCCGGTGCTGGGAGCTCCTTGTCACCGCGTGACGCTAGCGATGGACGCGTCCCTCACCGGCTGGGGTGCGGTCATGAGTGGCCACCCTGCCCGCGGTCTGTGGAGTGGTCGCCATCTGACATGGCATATCAACTGTCTAGAGTTGCTAGCAGTATTTAGAGCATTGAATCATTTTCTCCCAGACCTAAGAGGTCACCATGTGTTAGTGCGCAGCGGTGGTCAACACAGCGGTGGTCTCTTATATCATTGCGGCCTACCAAGCCCCAACCATCAAGGAGGCCTGCGCTCGCGACCCCTGTACCAGCTGGCACGCCAGATCCTTGTGTGGTCCCAGGGCAAACTCCTTTCGCTGAGAGCAGTACACATTCCTGGGCATATGAATATGGGAGCAGACATCCTGTCGAGGCAGGGGCCGAAGCCCAGGGAATGAAGGCTTCACCCCGAGGTGGTGAAGCAGATATGGACTATATTTGGTCAGGCTCAGGTGGATCTGTTTTGCGACTCAGATGACATCGCACTGTCCCCTTTGGTTCTCTCTAGTTCGTCCAGCTCCTCTGGGACTGGATGCTATGGTACAGACGTGGCCGAGGCTTCGTCTGTACGCTTTTCCCCCGATCGCTCTGCTCCCGGGAGTTCTGGTGAGAGTACGCCAGGACGGGGTCCGTCTTCTATTAGTAGCCCCGTTCTGGCCGGGCCGAGTATGGTTCTCAGATCTGATCTCGCTCCTCGACGGCTCTCCATGGGAGATTCCCATCAGGAGGGATCTCCTCTCACAGGCGGAGGGCACGATATTCCACCCCCGCCTGGAGCTGTGGAAGTTATGGGTGTGGCCCCTGAGGGGGCACATCTCGTAGCTTCTGGTCTCTCAACCGAGGTTGTTGAGACCATCCTCCAATCCAGAGCTCCCTCAACGAGGAAACTGTATGCCTTGAAGTGGAAACTTTTCACTTCTTGGTGCGGAGATCGCCAATTTGACCCAGTCAACTGCCCAGTCGGTACAGTGCTGGAGTTCCTGCAGGCCCGTTTCTCCGCAGGGTTGACTTACTCCACCCTGAAGGTCTACGTGGCGGCCATTGCGGCCTACCAAGCCCCTCTCGGTGACCAATCAGTGGGCAGACATCCCCTAGTTTCACGTTTCCTCCGTGGCACGCTGAGGCTGAGGCCTCCGATACGTTCTCGTGTCCCCACGTGGGACCTGGCTGTGGTGCTAGAAGCTCTTTGTAAGCCTCCTTTCGAGCCTATTGAAGAAATCGCTGGCCGCTATCTTACAATTAAGACTGCCTTTCTTCTAGCTATTACTTCTTTAAAGAGAGTTGGGGATCTTCAGGCCCTGTCAGTGGCCCCTTACTATTTAGACTTTGCGCCTGGCATGGCCAAAGTGTTTCTCTACCCTTGAGCGGGGTATGTCCCGAAGGTTCCCTCAGTTATCCCGCAGCCTATTGTACTGCAGGCCTTCAGTCCTCCTCCCTTCGGGGACCCAGACCAGCAGAAGCTAAACTGTATGTGTCCAGTGCGAGCACTGGACGCATACGTCCACAGAGCTGCCATGTGGAGAAAGGCGGACCAACTGTTTGTATGCTATGATCCCCCTAAGAGAGGTCTTCCAGCCACAAAACAGACCCTCAGTCGGTGGATAGTGGATGTAATTACTGCTGCCTATGAGTCCTCTGATCTCCCCTCACCATTGGGAGTCAAGGCTCACTCTACCCTCAGTATGGCGGCCTCCAAGGCCTTCTTGTCAGGTGTGTCCATGCAGGACATCTGCAACGCAGCTGGATGGTCCACGCCCCTCACATTTGTCAGATTTTATGGTTTAGATCTGCGATCCACTCCAGGCTCTTCTGTTCTCTCGCCTTAGCTGTGCTCCCTATATACACACTAGGCAGGGACTTGCAAGTCTGGCGGCGTGGGCATTCTCGTTCCCATAGCGTTTTTCCAACGCAGCTCGAGTTCCTGAAGGGGAACGTCCCAGGTTACGTATGTAACCATGGTTCCCCGAAGGGAACGAGATGCTGCGTCTCTAGGCCATACTTCCGGCATCCCTGCCAGAGTTTGCTTCATTCCTAGAAGCTGATGCTCGTTCCACCTCACGTGCTTTTATAGCTTCCTGGTCGCTATGTCACCCGCCTATGACGTCACGCCCATTCATGGGACTGATTACACATGTTATTCAGAGCTGGTCACGCTGAAGGGCGTTCCCATAGCGTTTTCCGACGCAGCGTCTCGTTCCCTTCGGGGAACCATGGTTACATACGTAACCTGGGACGTTTTCTCTGTTCATCCAGTTCAAGTAGTTCACACCCTGTGTCTCTTAATGTATTGTTGCTTTCTTGAGAATCAATAAATGTGTTTATCTTTTCAAATAGTTGTGTATGAGTCCCTCAATTGTCCTCAGTGTAAAAGAATGGATCTGAAATCATACATTCATTGCTGGAAAGGGTTCAAATATGCAAAAGATGATGGAAAACCTGAGAAAGTGAAGGATCTGGAGGATTTTTCTGAAGAAAAGCGGACATTTAAACTGTTCAGGACAAAGGACTCATGAAACACTATCACAAAAGAAACATGAACCACTATTTATTTTTATTTAATCAGCTATAATTCTGACTAGCAGACTAATGATATTTAATTTCAGTGAAATATCAATACCCCATCATCCTGTAAAAACATAATAAAACACACTTTCTTTAAATACATTGTACAGTTTTTATTGTTTAAACAAGTTAGTATGATGAAACATAACATTATAATACAAATGTAATGAAAACAGGCGGTTATTTTGTTAGCTGAACTTTACAGTAATTCACAAGGTCACATACTGTATGTATATATAATAGACAGAAAAAGCAAAAGCGACGATATATAGACTTCCTCTGATGCTAATTGGTTGGATTATCTTAAAAATTTCTCCTAAACTTTAAAATAAACTTCATTAATAATTGGAAAAAAAATCAAAGCTAGTCAAAGTGATTTAGTAACTGAATAAAATATAAGATAACTTTAGTAATTGAATGGTATTCAAAAACTGTGTTCAAGATACCTGATTGATGACTGGTCTTTAAAGACCAGCAGTTTTCCAAAAGAATGGCAACATTTGCTATATATATATATATATATATATATATATATATATATATATATATATATATATATATATATATATATATATATATATATATATAATAGCTCCAAGGCTGTCTCCGGTGAATCAGAAGTCAGCTGCAGTGTACGGAGACTCTGAAATAAGATGAGCAGAATGTGTCTGCAGATTTGTCAAAGGGGAATATGTTACCAACTAAAGCACGCTAGCTAAACTAACATTAATTAATAAACATGTATATTGTACTAAAAGCTAACTTTTTAAAATTTATGTAGCAGTTGCTAAGTAAGTTACCATTTAGCAGTTTACCAAAATATCTAGACTAATTTTACAACATAAACCCACTCAAATATATACATTACAACACTTAACATTAAGCTTTGGTAAATAGCTTATTTAAAATGTTTCTGTAAATTCTTCCTTACTTTCTTCTGATATAAATCTCTCTGGACGCTGTGACAGTGCACTGACTGAAGACCGCTGAAGTGGGAACAAACGGCTCGAAACAACACCGGGCTAGAAATACAGTTTGAAAGAAATGATACAACATTGAACAAATTTTAATGCTATGTTCGGATAAACATGTTATTTAAATGGTTTTATGTATTCATACTAACCTTTGTCTGATGTAAATCTCTCATAAAATAAGTGTGCGGAGCAGCTGAAGTGGGAATAAATGACTAGAAACAACGTCATTCTAGAAATACAGATCAAAAAAATATTACAACATCAAACAACTTTTAATGTTATGTTCTTGTAAACATGTTTTTCAAAATGGTTTTATATATTCACAATTACCTTCGTCTGAGGTAAATCTCTCAGAAATGACTGGACCCTGTCAGCCAGTAGCCCCTCACTGCAGATTCAGAACACAAGAACTCCTCTCAGAGCGCGTGCAAATTCAAACTACAGCTGCCGGGTGGAGGGGTAAAAACAGTGAGTCGATTCCAAAAAGATTCGCTTCACGGGCGTAAAGAATTGCGAGCTGTCCCTTACAAAAAATTACTGCAGTTTTAAAAAAGTAATACTGTAGTTTTTTGGACACAAAAAAACTGCATTATTGCCTTTTTACTGCAATACATCTGAAGTACTATTGAAATACAACTGCAGTAGGGCTGTAGTATTACTAACAAACAACTGCAATAGAACTGTGGTATAACTGTAATACTGCTGAAGTAGTACTACAATTATACTGCAATAAAACTGCAGTAGTACTGCAATATATAATACAACTGAAGTTCAATACTAATAAAATGCTGTACAGTAACACTGAAATGCAACCAGAATATTCAAAAAAAGTTTTATTTGCACACATCTGCAATCTAATGAATTAAGGTACAAAACAATAGTGAATGTCTCAAACAGCAATGCAACAATAAATGATTTTACTTTTTTTTAAACTTAAAATAACAGGCTGAGAGTTACACTAAATGTACTCGGTGTTTATTTACAAATCATGCACATTTCTTCCCTCAGTATTCAGGCAGGTTTCATTTTTTGAAGAACTTATCCTCATCGTTTAGCTTGGTTCTTATGACTGCCTTTATCTCAGATGTGGAAACACTATTTTGGATGTAGTCTGTAAAAACATACAAACAAAAACTATCAGAAATTCTCAAGTTTCAGTTACACTTTTTATTACAGGTATATTTAGTATGCTTAAAATAAATCTTGAATTGTGATGTCACCAAGTGTATGTTAAAAGTATTCATACCATTCCCAGTTCATTTCTTATGGCATATTGGTCAGCATTAATAATGACTATGTTTACATGGACATCAGTAATCTAATTATTTACCTTATTCTAAATAAGACAATATTAAGATTAAGGTGTTTACATGAGTTGCTTTTAGAATATTCCTTTCATGTTCCCGTTTTGCATGTTAAAGGCTTGTTCATAGTTCGTTTAATGGCACACGTCATTACGTCCCATACAGACGGTGAATGTGATTTCACCAAGTACAACATGTTCCTAGATAAACATCCTTGTTGTTCCTGGAGCAACATTCCTATCAACCAATCAGAATTTAGGTTTAGGATCAGGGTTAGGTGCTTCTACACCAGTGTTAATCAGATATCAATTCACACTGATTTTAGGAATAAATTATGGGTAGGGTTAGGTTAAGATTGGGTTTTAAGTCTATATTTTTGGACAAGTATGTTGCTCAGGAACATGTCTTGGCAAAATCTCGGTGACCGCATACAGACAATGGTGGTGTTAAAGCTTTTATTTGCCGTCAAACAGTTGACCACTGCAGTGTGTGTATCCTGTAATAAAATAAAAAGTCCTGCGGCGAAAAGTCCTACACGACGTTAATAATGTGATTAAGGTGTTTACATGTCTACTGCACTTCAATAATGTGGCTAAAATAGGAATACTCCATGTCTTAATTCAAATTCGAATATGACTTAAGTAGGGTTGGACAATAATTCAATATCTATGTATCATGAAATAATTTTTTTTTCAATAACGGTGTGTAACAATCAGTCCACTGAAGGCGAGTGTAGACGAACCCAAGTGCAGTTTATTTACAATGATGCGATCCAAAATCCAAACAAGATACAGAGACTTGACTAGAACAGACTTGACGTGGCATGAACAGACTTGACTCACCAACAGCAGGTTGCAACATTACGTTAATACACGACAAGAGACAATCGCAAAAACATGACTACTTATAGTAAACAATGAAGGACACATGACATGAACAAACCAATGGGGAACAAGGCACATGACTAAAACAACCAATGAGTAAACAGAACTGATAAATGACATGACAAGACAAACCAATCAGAACATGACACAAGGAACAAGAGGAACCAATAGCAAGAAAACAAGAGGGCAAGGGAAGCTTGACACAAAGCATGAATCAGACAATAACAAAATAAAAGACATAAAAACAAAGAACAAGAAACAAAACCCAAAAAGGAGTGAACGGCCAAACAACTAAAAGAAGAAGAAGAACAAAACCCAAAACAGACATTACACAGTGATATTATTTTTAAACACATTTCCGATATTTTGATATACATTAGCAGTATTTCCCATACATTGATTTATTTGTGGCGTTTGACTTCGTTGAATAAACATGAGCACTGCACGTTTCAAAATCAAAACACATCCCGGGTGTTTTATATGAATGTATCTCTGAAGGGAACCGACTGTCTTTTGTTTCGATGGCATTTTCATTTTACCTGATAAAGAAGCGTTCATAAGCGGAGCTGCTTTGATTACAGCGTTACTGGAGAAACCGCTGGTTCAACCATAGGCTGTATAAAAACATGGACGCAGTGTCCGTGACGTCATCCATAGACTCCTGAAGAGCGGTTTTGAAGCTCAAAGTGTGCAGAGCGGGCCGTCGCCATCTTGGCAGCGTGTCACTGCGCGACTCTCCCGGATAATCGAAAATGGACAAAAAGGCGGGAGCTGGTTGCTGAAGCCATGCCCACCTATCTAGTCTAGTCTATGGGAATGACTCCCTTTTGCAGCCAGCCTCAAGCGGCCAGTTGATGAATTGCAGTTTTAGTCACTTCCTTGTTTGCTTCACGAGAGAGAGCGGGAGGTTGCCGCTAGGGTTCAACCCATAGACTGTATCTCACAGCGCCTCCTGCTGGCAGACAGTCAGTTTGTATTCAAGTCCGTCTCCAGCAACATGTTTTTTTTTTTTCATCAATATTTCAATCAATATTTAAAACAGTTGAGTATCAGGATTCTTTGATGAATAGAAAGATCCAAAGATCAGCATTTATCTGAAATAAAAAGCTTTTGTAACATTATACACTATTCCATTCAAAAGCTTGGAGTCAGTATGACTTTCTTTCTTTCTTTTTTTTTTTGGGGGGGGGGGGGATTATAGAGGTGTTTATTTAGCAAGGATGCTTTAAATTGATCAAAAGTGTTGATAAAGACATTTATAATGTTACAATCTCTATTTCAGATAAATCCTGTTCTAACTTTCTATTCATCAAATAAACCTGAAAGATTCTACTGAGCTGTTTTCAACATAATAATAAATCATTTTTGAGCAGCAAATCGGAATATTAGAATGATTTCTGAAGGATCATGTGTCTGGAGTAATGATGCTAAAAATATAAAAATATTTCCAAATATAAAACAGTTATTTTAAATAGTAAAAAACGGTTAAGCCAGCGTATTGTCTTAACCATGTTAAAATCTAAATATTGTTGTCCATGTAAAGGTACTCAATGTACTCAATTGAACACTCCAGGTAAAAGAAGTTAAAAGGTTGGTTCACCCAAAAATGAAAATTCTGTCATCAATTACTCACCCTCATGTCATTCCAAACCCACAAGTCTTTCGTTCATCTTCAGAACACAAATGAAGATCTTTATAATGAAATCTCAGAGCTTTCTGTCCCTCCACTGATAGTCCATCAACTACCCCTTGAACAGTAACATGCATTTCTGGAAAAAAGCATAGAAACAATCATGTTTAAATACTGTACAAAGTGCTCCACAATTATTTGCCCTCTTAATCATTTTGGTTTTTTGTTCAAAATAATAACCTTAAGTTTAATAATAATAATAATAATAATAATAATAATAATAATTGTTTCCCCTTCATTTAATACTTTGTGTAACCTATAACCCTTTTCACACATAAGGGCTAATCCATGGCTAGGTGTGCATTACATGATTTTGCATGAGGTGGAGGAAAAGAACCCCGCGATATGAAACGGGTTGCCTCCGTTGAAGTGGATTAAAATTGTGTAATACACACCTGTTAAAGCTAGGTTAAAAAGTTAAGTTAAAGATGCCCTTAAAGAGATAGCTTAACCAACAATTTAAATTCTGTCATTAATAAGTCACTCTTATGTGGTTTCACACCCGTAAGACCTTCATTCCTCTTAGGAACACAAACAAAGATATTTTTAAAGAAATCAGAGATCTTTCTGACCCTGCAGACAGCAATGCAACTTACAGTACACATTCAAGTTCCAGAATGGTAGGAAAGACATCATTAAAGTAATTCATGTGACTCCAGTTGTTTTGACTCAATTTTATGAAGTGACGCGAGTGTAGGTGTCCAAAAAAAAAAGAAAAGAAAAAGAAAACAACTAATTTACCACTTATTTACAAAAATATTGATCTGTAATGTGCATTCACAGGATCATCACAACGCATGAGTGTTGTGTTCATGCAACAGAAGACAAAATTGAGGTTGAGCCACTGGAGTCACATGATTACTTTCACAATGCCTTTCCTACTATTCTGGGGTCTCATTTATAGGCACAAAAGCCAGAACCTGCACAAAAATCCCTTTATAAATCCCAGTCAGGGGAAGATTGTGCGTGCATGCATCTCCACCTCGTCTCCTCCCTGAAATCACCATATATGGAGCTTACAATGCCTTGTTTTACTATGCATAACCTCATCTGCATATCATTTCCATGCATACTCCCATGCACGTGACACCATGTTTAACACCGAGACATTAAGGAAATATGATATGGGGACTATAATGCCATTTGTGCCATACAAATTAAATTTTATTGCTAAAAATTATCCAGTATCCTTATGTTTTATAATAAATATATGAAAATATCCATAATAACAAAATGGTTTAAAGTTGTTCTCAGCTATATTTTAGAGTAGAGTTGTTTTAAACAATTCAAATCAAATTAAATGTATGCAGTTTGGATGATGAACATCTTTTAGCTATTTTTAGTGGAAACAGATAAGCCCATATTTATTGCAGTGTAAATACAATTGTCTGATTCGGCTCGTCACTGACAAAGTATTTTAAAAAGAAAATGTGCAAATCTTACCATTTTCTCCTAGTTATATCCTTCAAATATAGTGGTTTTTCATGATGTTGTTGAGATGCCCTCACACAACATCAACACCTCCGTGCAGCTGCAGTTGTACAGTAAGCTATTATCATTGGTCCTTTACTAGACAATGGACCATTCGACCACTGAATCCAGCAGTGTCCACCATAATATCGAAGTAAGTGTACATCATTGATCATTGTTCTCGCTAAAATATTTCTCATAACATGTGATCTGTAGTTTAGTTTAAAGATTAATTATTGTGTACCTATATACCACTCCTCGCTGTCATTAAAACAGCATACCACAGGAAAATTATTTAGCCTATTGTTCATAAAAAATTTAATTATGTTTTTCTGTAAAATTGTGTAATTTCAGTGTTTATCTCCATTAATGCGAGTGGAGTATTTAATGTAAATATGTATATTTTGTGTAGCTCAACAGCTTTGAGTAAACTCTTCTACTTAAATTATTATTTTTAAGTTTACTGAGTGACGTAAAGTGACGTCACGTCGTTGCTCTAACCGACGATCAGAGAAGAATCCATTCAACATGGCGGAGACTCGCGAGCGACCGGAGTAAACTTAATGGAAATCAAAACAACTGTGAAAAATTCTTATTTGCTTTTTGAGTGTTGTAAGAATTTCATGATAAAGGAATGTTTTCATTTTTTGGGAAACGCTGTTTTTACACAGCGCTGTAAAGCGCGCCATTTCCCTGGTGTCTGTGAAAGACCAAGTGAGCCGCCATCTGGATTGAGCTGCACGTCTATTTGTGGAATTACTGTTCAGATACACGAAGCGGCCAGAAAGCTGGCGAAGACCTATATTTCAGTGGTCATTAATTAAATGTAGCCAAAAACATATTAATATTGGATATTATAAAAGAAACAGTTTACTGTGTAGTTTTGGAGAAGAATAAAGTCTATTGAAATACATTATAGCACGGATTAATCCCTGCTTTTTTTTACATGCATTATTAAAATTCCTTAAGAGTTAACATTAAATTTTCAATAAATACTTCAGAACGACCATGACTCTGTCTGTGTCAACTTTCACTGGCTTTTACTGTCTAATTTGGAAGAAAATTAAACACAAAGTCTGTCCAATACATTATGACACAGCATTTCTTGATTTTTAGACAGGCATTATTGAAATTCCTTCAGAGGTGACATGAAAGTTTCAATACACTCTATTTAAGGGTGACCGTGACTCTGTGTGAAGTTTCATAGAGTTTTACTGTATGGTTTGGGAGAAAATTAAACACAATTTCCTTTTTTAAATAAAAAACTAAATAAGTTTACATTTTTCAGATTTAAAAAATGGTGTATGAATAATCAAGTAAACTCAAGTTGGTTCAGTCCAGTAAATGTTTATCTTAATTTTACTTTATAATAATCTTTCAATCATTATTTAAAAATCATCCAAATTTGCACATTAAATATTATCAAGTATACAGGCTATTTTCATAAATAGGCATTATATTTATTGTTGAAGAAAATTTTTGAAAGAATGTTTAGTTTAACTTATGAGAAAATACATGTTTTAAAATGTTTAAAATGTTAAGAAATTACAATTTAAATGCTAACATGCTGTTATACGCATTGCCAAACAAGCATTCTTTCACTTAATTTATACGCCCAAAAGGCTGCCGTATCCTGGGGGATACAAACATTAAAATAAAAAATAAAGTCATATTTTGTTGAAAAAAAAAAAAAAAAAACATGAAATTTGATTAATTGTGCCCTAAAAAGAAGGAAAATAGCAATACATTAATTTCCTGATATCTTTGTATATTCTTGCCCTTTTAAGGGTTAAAGGAGTTACAAATAAGCATAGTTCCCATGCTTCCCAAGGCCGAGCTCCCTCCTATGCTTCTGTTAAGAACTTATAAACAGATACACAGCCAGTGCACATGGGATGTATGCCAGTGCCTGAGCAGGCAGAGAGGAAGATTGTTATTTCTGTTCTGGCAACTTCTCATTTGACACTTCACTACTAAGCAACATTGATAAAAGACATCTTCATCGTCTGCACAGAGTTTCAGCCAATATTCAAAGCAGAGGAAGAAGGGGCCAGACGGACTAGAGGTTATGTCGATCATAGTGTATATAAAAATAAAACAGTGATGTTGGCTGTTTGAACCCTAGGTAGACAAAGAAAAAGCTGCCTCCAGAGGTTAAAGGAACAGAAGACTTTAGCTCATCTCTCTGCATGTACCGTCAGTGAGTGAGTATAACCTTTTGCTGCTGCTTTGAGGCTGAATTAGACATCAAAAACAATGGAAGGGTTAAAGGCTGGGGTGGAGGAATCTGATTATTGTCAAGTGCAAAATGTGCTTTTGAAATGTTTACAACATCTTGAAAAGAATTTAAACATTAAGAAACATGAGAGAAGCTGTTAAAGTGGTTCAAAATAGATAACAATTATGGGCAACCTTGGACAGTTGATGAACTTGTGAAAGTCACAGAAACCATGAAAAAGAAATGCTCAGATGAGGTTGTGCATATTCTGGTTTTGAAGAGCAGACAATTGAGGGACACCATGGACAGGCAACAAAAGAAAGAATTTGAAGAAGCGAGGAAGACTTTTCTGAGTGGGCTGTGCGATCAATAGATCCTTAAGGCAATAAGAAAGCATTGTTAAGGCTGGTAGATGTTGCACAGGGAGACACAGAAGAAGGATTGGGGGAGAGAGAAGAAATGACCACAAGAAAGAGAAGAAAAAAAAAGTTTAAATACAAGCCATTACAGCCAGATCAAATAGTTCACCTCTCCAAATCTTTCAAACCTTATGAGAACCCATATGAGACAATGGAACAGCTACAAGCATATGCTGATGTGGATTCATACTCCTTTAAGGAAATGTTAGTGATGCTAAAACTTGTCTGGATAAAAGCAGACAGGCACCAGTTGGTCAAATATCTGAAGGAGCATTTGGATGCCACGCACAACTGTCAAAGTAGAAAAGGCTGGCAGAACTATCATTGCTGAATTTCTGAAGAAGCTGAGGAAAGACAACGTTAATTTTGGGCAGATCGCATCAATAAAACAGAGGCCAGGCAAAACATTATTACAGAATTACACATGCAGATTCAAGGTTGCCATTCTGAAATATAATGGCAATGCCAGGACAGAATTGGAGGCAGAAAGATTGCTGGCACAAAATGCTAATGTTAGCCCCTGGTATCAGATGTGGGTGAAAGGAATAGACAGTAGTGTAAGTCAGACTCTCAAAATGTTGGAGGGCACTTTTGATGACCCTCATTTGTGGCAAGGTAACACTATTGACTCTGTGTCACAGGCTTATAGTCACCTTAAGTTCGAAATGACAACTGTGTGCCAACTGGCTGCTAGTGACAAAGATACCCCACAACAGGGTAAAAACCTGTTAAAACAGCATTACTAACACTATCATTACTATTAACAGCTGTTCACTACAATTCTCTTCTCTTCATGTCCTGGGTGGACTTTCAGCTGTGACTGACCACCATCCTGATAGGTTTTATGCTACAACTTTGATTGATGATTCAAAATTGAGTTTGTGATTGACACAGGGTGAGATAAATGCAATACCTGATAGCAATAAATACTATGGCATTTTCTGTTACACAGGAGAGACTATCGGAGTGGGTAGTGCTATGCATGGAGTTGCTATGATGAGAAAAACCACACCTATTATGATAAACATTGAGGGTACGGATGTATTGGCTGCAGTATGGGGCCAGTCGCACAGCCTCTACTTGGCCTTGACATACTGTGTAGACTACCAGGCAGTCTGCAGGTGCATGGGAACGTATTAATCTGGCTGAGACAGGTCACCTCTTTTGAGGAAAATATGGTTACAGAGGAGAGTGTTCTGTACCCAGGGCATTGCAAGTTCATATTTCCCAATTCACAATACATTACTGAAAACAGCAAGTGGAAATTCATGGTGGCAATACATGAATTACACAGCGGAAACTGCCCGTTTGGGTCATTGCATCATATGACAGAAAGCTCCAAGTTCTAAGGTGCTGATTAATAGTCCATACACATGGGAAAGCAGTGAGATATATGAGCGTGCTGTGCCTCAAATATATGTCTATGGTCCATTTCCTTGGTCCTCCAAAGATTTGTACTGAACGATTTGGGTTTGCTAGTAGTAACGGAACCTCCCCAAACGCACGTGATGTTATCTGGTTGGAAGTAGTTAACAAGACTGAATGTTACTGGTTTACCAGAACTATGTGCAGGGCTGACTCTAAAGGAAAGTATTTCTGTTTTAAGGCTGGTAAATGAAAATATCATCTTGAGAGGCAACATAAACAAAGTGCTTCTAGAGCCATACCTGAGGACCCAAATGTATATATAGATGCTATAGGACAGCCCAGAGGTATCCCCAATGAATTTAAAGCTTGCAATGAAATTGCAAGTGGGTTTGAGTCTATCTTATTATGGATTACACCAAACAAAAACATTGAATGGATAAATTATCTATATTATAACCAAGAAAGAATGATTAATTATACCAATCAGGCCTCGAGTACATTGGGACGACAACTAGATGCTACAATTAAAATGACCAGTCAAAACCGAATTGCTTTAGATTATTTGCTAGTCCAGCGGGTCCAGATGGAAATTTCACAAGAGCTATGACAGAGTTATATAATCTGCAGAAGGAGATACAAAACAATGCTGGCATGGGATGGACCCTCTCAGGGGTATTTGATGGCCTCCTTGGAGGATGGGGTCATTTTATTTAAATGTTTGTGCCTGTGTTGGTTATATTGCTCCTATTGTTGCTTTTTGGACCATGCATTGTTTCCTTTATTCAGCAGCAAATGAACAAAATGAAGGAGGTCAACCTAAGATCTCGGCATGGTTATGCAACATCGGACATGACAATGTATATGTGAGACACTGCATTTTAACACTCTGTTAGACATCACAATGCAATGACGATGAGAGTGCCGATTTGAGTTGAACAGTCATATAACTGTTGTAACACAGTAAGCAACACATCCTTTTAAGTGATGCTGGTACGTGGTACAACAGAATACAGGTGCTGGTCATATATTTAGAATATCATCAAAAAGTTGATTTATTTCACTAATTCCATTAAAAAAGTGAAACTTGTATATTATATATTGTATATTATATGCAGTAATTCAGGCAAAAGGAGCCCCAACTAAGTATTGATTGCTGTACATGCTAATACTTTTCATGTTCATACATGTTCATACTTTTCAGTTGGCCAAGATTTCTAAAAATCCTTTCTTTGTATTGATCTTAAGTAATATTCTAATTTTCTGAGATACTGAATTTGGGATTTTCCTTAGTTGTCAGTTATAATCATCAAAATTAAAAGAAATAAACATTTGAAATATATCAGTCCGTGTGTAATGAATGAATATAATATACAAGTTTCACTTTTTGAATGGAATTAGTGAATTAAATAAACTTTTTGATGATATTCTAATTATATGACCAGCACCTGTATGTTCTTTTGAATATGTAGAAGGGTACAGAAAAGACAACCATCTGATCACCCTATTTCAAAGCATGTATTTGATAATAATGATTCTAAAATTTTGCTTGCATTTAGTCTAATGTATTAATATGATTACGGGGGACTGTGGAAACATCTATGCTTTTAATATTTTACGTTTTTATTCTTCTTACACTATGTAACATAATTATAGTTTACATGCAAGGCTGAACAGAATCCTATGATTCTAAGAGCTGATAAACAAGTACATGCTGAAACTGGGAACTGAGACATACGTCAGCAGGCAGAGAGGGAGATTTATGTAGTTCTGATTTCTATGTTCTTGGTCACTTCTCTTCTGACACTAGATTAATAAGAGACATTAATAAAAGACTATTAATCTCCACCCTGGGTATCTGTCTCTTCATTCATGATCCAATAAACACCACTGTATACAGGGCATGAAGTTATAATATATTTTCACATATTTTGTTTAATTTTCTCCCAAACCATACAGTAAAACTCTATGAAACTTCACACGGACAGAGTCAGGTTCACCCTTAAATAGAATGTGTTGACCATTTCATGTCACCGCTGAAGGAATTTCAATAATGCCTGTCTGAAAATCAAGAAATGCTCAGTCATAATGTATTGAACAGACTTTGTGTTTAATTTTCTCCCAAACCATACAGTAAAACTCTATGAAACTTCACAAGGACAGAGTAAGGTTCACCCTTAAATAGAATGAATTGACCATTTCATGTCACCGCTGAAGGAATTTCAATAATGCCTGTTTAAAAATTTAAGAAATGCTCAGTGTCATAATGTATTGGACAGACTTTGTGTTTAATTTTCTTCCAAATTAGACAGTAAAAGCCAGTGAAAGTGACACAGACAAAGTCATGGTCGTTCTGAAGAAGTATTTATTGAAAATTTCATGTTAACTCTTTAAGAATTTTAATAATGCATGTAGAAAAAGCAGGAAATAATCTCTGTTATAATGTATTTTAATAGACTTTGTTTTTCTCCAAAACTACACAGTAAACTGTGTCTTTTATAATGTCCAATATTAATGTTTTTTTTTTTTTTTTTTTTTTTTTTTTTTAATGGATTTTTCTTGTTTTTGGCTACATTTAATTAATAACCACTGAAATATAGGTCTTCGCCAGCTTTTTGGCCACTTCGTGTATCCGTACCTTAATTCCACAAATAGACGTGCAGCAAAATCCAGGGGGTAGCTGGCTTGACTGGGTGTTCACAGATGGCGGCTCACTTTACCATGGTCTTTGAATGTGCATTTTGAATGCTATTTTAGCGTCGCTGCTTATTTGCTTATAAAGCGTGTCTGATGATTGTGCTGTGTGTGTGTGTGATTGGTCTCAGGTGCATGGTGTGATTGTTATCAGGTGCATGGTGTGATTGTTATCATGGTGCAGTGGAGCATGGGAAATGTAGTCCAGGGTGTACTGTGTAGTGTGAGAGTCTATGTTGTGGATGATGACCTCTGGTGGTGAATAAACGAAAGTTTAATAATCTGATCATGACATAGCCCCCCCAAGGAGTGGCTTCCAGACACTCTATATAATCTAGGAGGGCGGTGGAGCGGAGGCAGAACAGGGGGAGGGACGGAGGGCCAGGTACACGTGGAAGTGGAGTGGCCAGGGTCCGAGACCGAGCCGGCTGAGCAGGAAGCCAGGGTGGAGCAGGCGGCACTGGAGCCCACCAGGGCGGAACAGGCAGCACTGGAGCCCACCAGGGTGGAATAGGCGGCACTGGAGCCCACCAGGGTGAAGCAGGCGGCACTGGAGCCCGCCAGGGCAGAGCAGTCGGAACTGGAGTCCACCAGGGCAGAGCAGACGGCACTGGAGCCCACCAGGTTGGAGCAGTCGAAACTGGAGTCCACCAGTCCGGAGCAGATGGGGCCGGGACCCATGGCAGAGACTGGGGCCTAGAGAAAGCAGAGACAGACAACACAGGCAGTGGATTCATGGTCTCAGGGACCAAGGCAGGGAACACAGAGAGTTCATAAACAGCCTCCATAGCCGTGACAGGACAGGACGAGAGTTCATAGACGGCCTCCATAGCCGTGACAGGACAGAACAAGAGTTCATAAAAGGCCTCCATAGCCGTGACAGGACAGAACGAGAGTTCACAGACGGCCTCCTTAACCATGACAGGACAGGCTGAAAACTCATAAATGGCCTCCTTGGCCATGGCTGGGCAGGCAGAGAGTTCATAACTGGATACCACTGACACCTCTGGAGGTTCTGCAGCGGTTGCCGCCACCTTTGAAGGTTCTACAGCAGTAACATCAGGGAATAGGGAGAAGACAGTAACAGTCTCTTCGACCATAACACAACAGGCTGAGAGTGCATCGCTGGGCACCACCAACACGCCAGAAGCTGAAGCGAGTGCCTCCACCTCAGGAGGTTCTGTGGTGGTGTATGCAGCCCAAACACACCATAAAGCAATCCCTATCAAGGGAAGCATTTCAGACAGGGAATTAAGTTCAGGAACGTGGGAGCTGATGAGACATGAGACGTGCGGATCCATATGCAAGCTTTTATTGGACAGAGAAGTGGTCATAACAGGCATGGGTTAAACACTGGCAAACAGGTATATAGAGGGCAAGATACAAGAGTAATCCAAGGGCAAGTGTGGGTCTTCGATGAGCGAACAATATCAAGAGGGCTAAGCAAGAGGAGAAATCCAGTATCCAGAGCAAATCCATCTGTATAAAAGTGAAGTCAACGCATCTTGACCTTGTGGGTTTTTGTGAGAGGAGTTTGATTTTGAGATAGCGGATATTTGGTGATTGTTACAATAAAAACTCCATAATGACGGGAAGAAGGAGGCGGGAACCGGCGAACATTCAAATAAATCTTTAATGACAAAATAAATACAAAACAGCGCGACAGCCCCTCATGGGCGACTGCCGCGCATAAACAAAAACCAAACCCAAAATAAAACCCAGGCCTGGTCCTCTCTCGTCCTTCACTGTCGTCGCTCCTCTTTTGTATTATACCGATCTCCTCCGTGGAACTCGAGACCGGTGAGTGGAGCAGGTGTCGCTCATTTCCCAATCACTCCACCGGACTCGCTCCGTTCCCACGGCTCTCGGCCCCGCCCCACTCGTCACATACCCCCATCGCCCCTCGCAGGCCGGGGGGTACCCACGAGACTGCGCTCAACCCCCCCCCCTTCCCTCCGGGGAGACCGCTCATGGTGGCTGCGGGGACCTGGGGGGAGGACAGACAGACGAGGCGAGAGAAAAGGAGATGGAAGGATGAGGAGCGACAGAGACGAGAGAGGGGAGAGAGGAAGGAAAAAAAAAAAAAAATCCGGTTCCCAGACACGCTACCGCTCGGCCCTCCACCAGCTGGGTGAACTCTTCCGCAGTGCCTGGCGGCGGCACTGGATAGCCCTTGGTGGACAGCACGACACTCCGCCCGGTGGACGGCGACGGCTCCTCCGCTTTCGGGCAGCCGGCAGGAGTCCCCCGTTCCCTGCTCCTCCCCATTCCGGCGGATGGCAGCAGGCTCCGGCCACCTGGCGAATGGCGGCGACTCCTCCGCTCCCTCACGGACAGCAGCCGCCCCTCCACATCGCGGGCGGCCGGCAGCGAGTTCATCCGTCCCCGGCAACTCACTCCAGCCCACCGCCTCGAGCGTCCATGGCGCCAGACTGCTACGCCCAGCTCGATGGCACCGCGGATTCACCCCAGCGGCAAGGGGTCTTCAGCAGCGCGTCCCTCCTTCCTCCCGGGTTTCGGCACCAGTGTAACAATAAAAAACTCCATAGTCACGGGAAGAAGGAGGCTGGAACAGGCGAACACTCAAATAAAACTTTAATGACAAAATAAATACAAAACAGCGCGACAGCCCCTCACGGTCGACTGTCACGCACATACAAAAACCAAACCCAAAATAAAACCCAGGCCTGGTCCTCTCTCGTCCTTCACTGTCGTCGCTCCTCTTTTGTATCCTCCCGATCTCCTCCGTGGGACTCGAGACCGGTGAGTGGAGCAGGTGTCGCTCATTTCCCAATCACTCCACCGGCCTCGCTCCGTTCCCACGGCTCTCGGCCCCCCCCACTCGTCACAGTGATATAGTGACATTTATAGTGCGATTTGTTTAGTTATATTTAGGCTTACATTTAAATTTACACATTTACTGATAGGCTAGAGACAGACAGAGTATACATATAGTGACACATTAATAGATGCAGTGAAAGTGAAAATATACCTCTATGATGCGTTTTTGCCCAGAACTCATGATCCCCTAATTTACTGGAAAGAGAGAGCAGTAATCTTTCCTCATTTGTATGTCCTTGCTAAAAAATGTCTTTGCATGCCAGCAACAAGTGTCCCTTGTGAGAGGATTTTTTCAAAGGCTGGAGAAATTATCTGTAAAAAAAGAAGTAGGCTAAGTCCTTCCACAGCAGATAAATTAATATTTTTGAATAAAAATCTCTAAAAAAGTGAGACATTATGGCTTGATTTATTTTATTAATATTCATTTTTCATGACCAAAATAACATTATGCACAGTGAGAAGCCTACAGGTTACAAGCTTCACATATTAGAAAAATACAATAATAATAAATACAACATTTTTTTTTAATGGCTCTTTGTCAAGGTTGTTTCAGATCAACACCTGCAAGTGACCACTAGGTGCCACCGTTGAGAGGGGTGTCGGATTGATTCGAAGCCTCGACACAATATGGCACATTTGCTTCAACTGTTTCATTGCTTCACGAAGCCTCGATCTGCCTACCACTAAACAAGACTATGAAAACTAGAAACTAACACGGAAGTCTTACGTATCGTAAGACCCCTGGTAAATGTGATTTTTATTTGGTCTGTTTTTAAACAACTAGCAGCTAAGAGTATTAGTCCTAAATTGGGTTAACGCTAATACACAGACATGAATTTTGGAATATATTAAATTTACAAAAGCAGTCTACAAACTTGTAGTAAACCTTTACAAACTTTCTTTAATTGCAGGCTGAGCTGGATGCTGAATACAAAAGTAACTTCTATTGAGTCGAAGAGCAAGTTGTGTGATGTGTCCTCACATAACAGGACACAGACTCAGCTTTCTCTTTTCTACATCCATTGTTGGTTATACACTTACTTGTGCATGTGGTTTTCTAGGTTTGTGCTGAGTTTCACCATATCAGAGAAAGTGGCACACACCAGCAAGTTTTCACAGATGTTGCATGACATTCTAAATGTTTGATCTTCAGTTGAGTGCAAATTCACAAACACTTACCACCTCCATCACTGTCTTCACTGTATATAAAATAAAGTTGGCCTGATTGTTTAACATTTTAAGTTTTTTTTTTTTATTTACATGATGGCAACATGAAAGGAGCCCTTCATGCTCTCCCAGTGTACATGTGTGAGGAGAACTGTTCTTCAGGACATGAACTGTAAGTGTCAGAGGTACCCCTCTACACACTAACAGAATCCCAGGAACTAGAGCCAAACAGATTTTAGAAGCCTTAAAACCCAATTTATTCCTTATAATTCACACACTAAAAACTAGGGCAGATCTTCCCACAATGAATAAATACACAATTTTCTAGGGGTCTGTATCCACGGTTGTTACCACCCCCCTGTGGCCAAGATATTCCTTCCTCCTGGGTGGATCGCGCCGGTTCATTGGCTGGCAGCTGTGGAAAAGACACTGGACACACTCGCAAGTTATTCCTATGAGCAGTACGAATAGGACCTTCCTCACCTTCTGGACAAATCAGGTAGACCGGTCGGCCCGGGCGCAGTTGGGAAACTACCACAAAGGGTGTTGGTCGCCATCGAGGTGCCAGTTTTCCATGGGCTCGCCGACGGAAGTGCCTAAGGAGAACACGCTCCCCAACTAGGAGGTCCAATGCCTTGGCTCTCTGATCCCGACGAGTCTTATCATTTTGCTGCCTCTGCCAGGTATGTTGTTGGACTACTTTGTATGCCTGGCTAAGTACCTGGTTGTGGGACTGGACCCACCCATTAAGGGTCTGTCGCTTGGTCACCGGCCCAGCCTCGTGAATCCGATCTACTGGGAGCCTTGCATGTCTTCCAAAAACAACATAGTAAGGAGTGAGTCCAGTGGTACCATGTGGAGTATTATTGTACGCCTGAAGAAGGGCAGGTAATCTCGATGGCCACTGGGACTGTGCCTCATCTGTTAAGGTTCCTAGCAGCTTCAGGAGTGTTTGGTTAAATCTCTCACAGGCTCCGTTACCCTGCGGATGGTACGCCGTAGTACGCTTCATCCGGCATCCATACAAGAGACCGAGCTGCTGAAATAGATCTGAAGTAAAGGCCGCTCCGTGGTCCGAGAGGATGTACTCCAGGCTCTCATACACCTGGAACAGGTTCTTCCATACTGCCTTGGCAGTAGTGGCAGCGGTTTGATCCCTGGTGGGCACTGCAAAAGCGTATTTCGAAAACAAATCGGTCATTACCAGAATATAGGGATGCGTGTCTCCTGGACGACCCAATGACAAAAAGTCAATGCCTACCATGTTAAATGGATATGAAGTCTCTATGGGCACCAAGGGTGCTATTACCTTGGGGCCTGCTTTGTACACTACACACCTAGGGCATTCAGCAGCCCACCCAATTGAGTCCCGTCTCATCCAATACCAGAAAAAGTGCTTCTTCAGCAGGGAGAGTGTTCTCTCCGCACTAGGATGGTCACCTTCTATGTGGTATTCCTGCCACGGAGTTTTCGTATGGGCACTGGGAACCAGGATCTGGCTACAGGACTCACCCATATGCCCCTCTGTTCTGGTTATTCTCCGCAGGGCATCCTGGCCTACTTCAGTCTGGTCCCACTCACGTAAGAGCTGCTGGAGTCCCACACTCAGTCCAACCTGTTCTTCTACAGGAGGGGGTCGGCCCTGTTGTTTCCAGGAGAGCAACTGACTTAAGTCAGGGTCTTCACGTTGTCGTTTGTACCACACAGATTGTTCTGTAAAATCCTCCCCTTCAGTGGACTTTGCTCCCACCAGCCAGGTCATAACCTCTTGTTGTTCCCCTGGAAGTCTAGATAGCACGTCAGCATTACGGTTAGCAGTCCCCGGACGGTATCGGATTGCATACTTGAAGTTGGCTAGCTGGGCTGCCCACCGTTGTTCTACCGCTCAAAGCTTCGCCGTCTCCAAGTGCACGAGTGGATTATTGTCGGTAAAGACTTCTACCTCCATTCCCCACAGATAGTCTTTGAACTTATCAGTCATTGCCCACTTAAGGGCCAGTAGTTCCAACTTAAATGAGCTGTAGTTCTGGTCGTTCCTTTCAGTAGGGTGGAGACTTCGACTGGCATAGGCAATGACACGTTCTTTTCCATCCTGAACCTGGGCCAACACTGCACCCAGACCCTCCAGGCTCGCGTCAGTGTATAAACGGAAAGGCAGGTTGAAATCGGCATAAGCTAAAATGTGAGGACTCACCAGAACTTCCTTCAGCTGTTGAAATGCCTGTTCACACTCCAATGGATGGGTGCAGTCTTGTGGGCGGTTGCCATGCCGCGTAACAGGCCATGGAGAGGAGCAGCAATCTTTGTGAATGCAGGAATATACCGACGGTAATATCCCACCAATCCAAGGAAGGACCGGACCTGGCGGACATTCTGCGGGGCAGTCCAGACCTGGATGACTGCAGTCTTCTCAGGGTCAGTGGCTACCCCTTCTGAGCTTACTATATGTCCCAAATAGGTCACTTGTTTCTTGAATAATCGTCACTTTCTGGGCTGGAGTTTTAAGCCATGGCCATTGAGTCGCTCAAACACTCTGTCCAAGTCCTGGAGGTGCTGATTGAAGCTTGATGAATACACAATGACATCATTGAGGTATATTAATAGTGATTCATTAAAAAATTTGCAAAGACAGCGCTGCATGAGTCTTTGGAACATTGCTGTCGCGTTACAAAGCCCAAAGGGCATACGCTCAAACTCATATAGCCCTAGAGGGGTGGTGAAGGCAGTCTTCTCCCTGTCCCGTTCGTCCACCTCGACTTGCCAGTAGCCACTGGCCAGGTCCAATGTTGAGTACCATTGGACACCTTTGAGACTAGTCAGAGACTCCTCGATGCGGGGGAGGGGGTAGGCATCTTTATGCGTGGCAGAGTTCAGCTTCTGGTAATCTACACAGAATCGCCAGGACCCATCCTTCTTTTTTACGAGTACGATTGGTGCAGCCCACGGGCTAGAACTCTCCCTGATGACCCCACCATCCAGCATGTTCTTCAGCAAGCTCTTTAATTCGGGATATAGTGAGGGTGGGACTGGTCTGTATCGCTCACGGCTAGGAGGGGCAACCCCGGTGTTGATCTGGTGTTTCACGATATTAGTTTGGCCAAAGTCCTCATCATGCGCCGCAAAGATGGAACGCCATTTCATCAACAACTCCTGCAGGCGTTGGCACCCTCTTGTTCCAGGCCAGATGGTAAGGTGGGGGGATTGGCACAGACAGTGCTGACCCCAACTTCGTCCACTCCAGGGCTGCCCGGTGTCAGTATAAGCTCCCTCTGCCCGACGATGTGTTCGGGTGGCAGTGGGGTAACCTCTGCAAGTGGACGATGCTGGGGGACCTCTACAGGGAACATAGTTGCATTGCAGAGCCTCAAAGGTAGGCGGCCATCATGCACTACAGCAATAGTGCGTGCTGTACGCCAACTTGACTCCTCATCTGCCAATGGTTCAATCAGCACTGTGCAGTTGTCTCTAGGCACTTCATCACTCGTTCGACACCACAGCACCATCTCTGTCTGAGGAGGAATAACAACAGAAGGCTGCTTAGTTAGCTTCGCCACCCCATGTCCCATAGCATAGCCTATGTAAGGTATTCGTAGTCCATTGGCTGCCTTCAGTGTCAACAAGTTGGATTCATCTATCGTATTAAGGACGGTCTCCTGGAGTTGGCTCTTAAACAGGGTCTCGCTGAAGAGGGTTACTTGAGAACCTGTATCCAAAAGACATTTAATTAGTTTACCATTAACTTCTACTTCTACTCCAGGACATGTACCTATTAAAGCAGGTTTTGACAACGGACCACCCTCGGTTGCATTCACCCCCGCCGCTCCTTCCCCTGTGACGGGGGTCACTAAAAACCCTTTGATTGTCCTCGTCTTGGGCAGTATCTTTGTATATGACCTGCTTCACCACAATCCAGACAGATTGGCTGGCCATGTACGTCCCACTGATAATTCATGGTGGATGGAGGCGGACGTTGACATCGCACTGGAAGAGGAGCCTGCCGGGTCCCAGGAATGGTTGATTGGCTAACTACCGGAGCCACATAGGGAGATTGATTCCACAGTTCTTCTACCAATTTGCTACTAAGAGTTTTTAATTGTGCTGCCAGCTCATCCCGCAGTTTGGACTTCAGGATCTCTCGGAGGTCATCCAGGTCAGACTTACGTCCACCCCTTGCATCAGAAGAAACTATCTGGGTAGGAATAGTACGAGCCTCTGCTTCAGCGGAGGAGCTGTCTAACTCCCTTTCCAATACACGAGCTTCTTTCAGGACAGCCTGAAATGTCAGCCTCTCGTCTCTTCGCAAAAGTCGCTGTAGCTCATGTCTCACTGGTCCTGTCCGAAGGCCCAACACCAATTGGTCGCGTAATAGGGCATCTTTGTCCATGGCAGCATTCCGTTCGGTGTCGCACCACCTAGCATAGCATTCTCGTAGCCTCAAGCCAAATAGACTGACGCCCTCATCTGGACCCTGGTGACATTTATAGAACTCTGCACGTCGCTGTGCATGGGTGGCTGTATCCCCAAAAATTCTTCCTAAGGCATCTATGACTTTCTCACCATCGGCACGGTCCGCATCCGGTAGGAGGGCTGCTTCCCGTTGGACTTCTCCATCCAGTGTACTAAAGACAAAATCTATCTGTTGTTGGCCATTCAGGGGTTGGGCACGCAGCATGGCTCTCATCTGGGTCTGCCATTCTCCAAACCTGCGTCGCTCCCCAGTGAACTTAGGGGCCCAGGACGCACTAAAAAACCAGGGCATAATTAGTGGCGACATAGGTGGAACTGTTATATTACTACCTGACTGCCCGTCATCATTCTGTTGGCTCATGTTGCTGGGACCCTGCCGACTACGCCACAAAGAGGTGTCAGAGGTACCCCTCTACACACTAACAGAATCCCAGGAACTAGAGCCAAACAGATTTTAGAAGCCTTAAAACCCAATTTATTCCTTATAATTCACACACTAAAAACTAGGGCAGATCTTCCCACAATGAATAAATACACAATTTTTACAAATGGAATAAAATCTGTTCCCAAACAACAGCTATCCAGATTGCTCTTCAAGCTGGCCGTTTAAGTCAACCCAAGCCGGGGGAGGAGAAGGGGGGCGTGGCAATCGTGAGACACAGGGGTTCCCTGGAGGCGTGGCCGAATGCAGACACGTTAGAGCGGGGTATCCCGGAAACGTCTTCACCACCGGTAACGTATCTCCTCCAAACAAGGAATAATATGGCAAATCAATAAAAGACAGAACCGCAACAGAGCTCAAACTCTCATTCCTGGACGAGTGCAGAAAAACTACTTTCCTGTCCAGGATGGGGATGACGCCTTCCACTCCTTTGGGCTGTCTAGCAGGCGGCCTGACTCCAGTGTGGCTTGGCAGCTTTCTGTCCTATAAGGAATCAGCAAAAAGTCCTCAGCAAAAGCAGCTACAACGAGCGCTAGACCATCGGAATCAAGCAATGGATTACGAGAGGAAAAAAGAACGTCCCTTTATAGGAATACTTGCGTGCGTTGTTTACTCGTATCTTCGATCGATAGTGCTGTTTGCCAGCCGAGGAGCACCCGCGTAGGAAAGGTAGGTCAGCGTCCGGACTCTCCCCTGCATCGTAAGTTTCCGTCCCTTTTATAGAGCTATAAGTTTATGATTATGATGATCAGGAGGTGTGGCAGCTATTTAGTCAATGGGGATCACCTGTAGTAGTCCATTACACACCCACAGTAGGCTTCCAACAAAACAACGTTAACACACGTGCGCATTATAACCACACACATCACACGTGCTCAATATCTTTACACACTGACACTACACGCCGGATCTCACTGCAATCAAATTAAAACACACCCATTACAAGGGAGCCATACTATCCCTCAACCCACTTTACATTTTCCCCATCTGACATAAGTATTAAGTCCATTGATAGATCTGAATTAGAGTGGGGGAACTATGACATCAGAACCAGGAAGTGTAATTCGCTGCAGGTTCCTTTGAATTTTCCTATGGGTTTTTTTATTTATTTTTTTATTGGGGTTTTTCAATTTATGAATAAAATAAAGCCTGTGGTAAACATAACTTGATGATACTTCTATGTTTTTTTTTTCTACAGTGTAAACTGCACAAACTCACAGCCTAAACCTTCTTATCTAACTACTTATTAAAAACATATGAAACATAACTGCTTCAAAATTTGTATTTTGGGTATGGATGTGTGTAATTTACGTTGTACAACAAAATGTAAAAGTATCATCAAGTTACGTTTACCACAGGCTTTATTTTAATTGAAAAACTCCATTATAAAACCCCATAGGGAAATCTAGAAGGAACCCACGGTGAACTCTTCCGGGTACTAATGTTATAGTTCTCCCACTCTATTAGCAGTACATATAAATGTCTACTTTTAGTCTCTGAAGTTAAAGTTCTACCCTCTGTGCTTATTCCAGGAGGAATTGGGCGAGCCAGACATCACTGACACGATCACCTCTCCTGCTGATTTTGTTATCATGGACATCGAAACCACTTCAAGTCCTGCAAGCACTGCAGTTGTGATGATATGATCTTCCAGTGTTTGACATTCAGAAATACACAGTTCACAAGGTTTAAAAAAACCTCAATAAAAAATCCTCAATTGTATAGCCACAGTTGTGTGTGTGTTTTTATGCATAAGTGTATTTTTTTGTATTTGTATTTAATTTAGCACCACTGCATCAAAATAATTGGTAAATAATAATAATAAAAAAAAACATATTAATTTTAAGTACACCGCACTTAAACATTAAGCAAAAAACAATTAAAACTTCTTAGTTTGACTTAATTGTTATTTATAATTAATTTTAACTTAAAAACATTTAAAAACGTACATTTTATTAGGTAATCGGTGTCCACAAAATTTTTGAGTTTTCTGAACTTTTCGGGTTTTACAGTGCATGGTAACCATAAATTCACCATGGTACACTAACCATAGCTTAATGTGGTAGCCTATTTGTAATAAAACTGTCGTTATACAAGTGGCAGTCAATCTGCCAAAAAACATAGTACACTTTTACTACGAAATTCCAGACTCTATAGTCAGGCTAGAATTGTACAGCTAATGTTTATGTGATAAATCGTTGAATATTGACATTTACATTTACATTTAATCCTTTAGCAGATGCTTTTATCCAAAGCGACTTACAAATGAGAACAATAGAAGCAATCAGACCAACATTGACTAAACATATTGACTAAATATATTGATTTCAATAGGATTTCCCCAAGAAGTAGACAAAAAATAACCTGTTGTTCTGCATTATATCTATTATTTGGGACAGCAAAGCACCTGAATGTGACAAATTTGTAATTTCAACTTAATAAGTTGGAAATTTCCAAGTGCATGTAAAAGCAGTATAACCATTGTGGATTGCAGGTAAAGTTTCTAAAATAAAAAAAAAAAAAAAAAAAAAAAAAAGTGCATTGAGTACAACATTAAGCGTACAAGTAATTTCCATCCTTAACATGAAATTAAAAGTTTGTTGTTCAGTTCTCACAATTTTATATTTGTAAATGTTAATTTTTAAAGAAAATACCATTTTATGTTTAAGAAAGACATTCCTCTAAGAACTTTTATAACTTGCAAGTTGCTTCTGTGTAACACATACATTTATTTCAGAATTTCATGTATTGTAACCCTCTTAGATTATTATATTATATTGTTTTTATGCTTATGAATGTCGTGTTCTTTGGTTACTTACATGTTATACAACAACAACAAAAAATCTATGTGTGAAAGCTCAGGATTAGGGTTTTGTTGATTACTTATATTAAAAGAAAATTATGTTTAACTGCTGACTTTTGACTACTACCTGAGCACAGTTTGAGACATTGTTGAGAATTCTTGTAAGTAAAATGGCATGACAGATTACCTGGGGCAGGCCTGAGGCCATGATGGACTTGCACTGAGGCAGAGGTCCATTGTGGCTCAGATGAAAGGCTCGTCGAGGTCTGTGTTGATGCCAAACTGTTCTAATATGTTGAAACCTGATAGAAAAGTACCATTTCACCACACTCAAACACAAAATAAAGAGAGAATCAAGCTACAATCTTCACTTTCATTTTCATTTGAGACACGCACTTCAGGATAATTAATTTACTGCAGGAAATTAATTAATATTGCATACAACAATGGTGCTATAAAATGATAAATAATCAGTTCTTTCTCTGAGTGTACTCAAGTCTATCTGTCCAGAAGAGCAAACCTTGAGACTTTCAGTGGTTAAAAACCCTGTCGCTCTCATTCGGTTGCTCATAATCCAGCATGAAGTGAGCCAAATAATAAAAAGAGATATGGCCCATATATGAACCTTATGTTATTTTGACCATTAGTATGACATATTTAGTTTAATATATTAGATATTTGTCAGACTCTGTTCCATGTTTTGTGTGTGTTTTGCTCGCCATGTGTTTCCATGCCCATATTTAGTCCTTCCTGTTCCTGTCTCCATTGTGTTAAGCCATGTCCACACTATTACGTTTTCGTTTGAAAACACATATTCTTCTCTCTGTTTTGGCCTTCCATCCACACTGAGATGGCGTTTTTATCAAGGAAAACGGAGCTTTTTAAAAACGCTGTCCAAAGTGGATAAATTTGAAAACACCGTTTTCGCGTTGTAGTGTGGACTGTGAAAACGGAGGCTCTTGAAAACGATGACGCAAGTTTAGTCATGTGACGCATATTATACCAATAGATATCTGTGTTTATACTGGTGTGCACGATATGTGCTATGCACTTTCACACTATTGCTATAGATGTGTTACTTTGTACACTCTTCATATCACAGTCCTGCAAAAATGAAAGCAAATTTACTTGCGATCGCGAGTTGCGTTGTAGAATCGTGTGTGCGACCTGGACGCATCAGTGAATGGTGAGTTCTTTTTGTAAATAAAACATATAAAATTTCCTGTCAGAAAAACTGCATGAAAACGTTTCATGTCTGTTCCATGTGTATAATCTGCAGTGAGCTTTTTTGAGGCTTTACGCATGCGTAGAAAGCGAATTTAACTTTTTCTGATGTTTCTGTGTGGATGAGACACTTTTGGAAAATGCTTGAAAACGCTAGTTCACTCCAGTGTTGGCCCAGACCATGCCTTTTCCCCCCGATCCAGAAGAGAAAACTAGGAGTTAGGAGAAGGGTGTCAGCTCAGGCCGCAGAGTTTGCTCCAGTGTTGGCCCAGGCCCCAGAGTTCACTCCAGTGTCGGCCCAGCCCTAGAACATAGCCCATGGAGGGCTCCTGATCCCGAGTTAAGCCTGGGGAGGGCTCCTGATCACCTGTTAAGCCCAGGGAGGGCTCCAGGCCCCGAGTACAGCCCCGTAAATTTTCCCAAGTTTTTGGGGAGGGGGGGGGGGGGGTAGTAGGGCTCCAGCCGTAGAGGCAGAGCCCTACTACCTCCCGAGTCCCTTGCTCCACCATGGCCTCCCAAGTCCCATGATCCACCATGGTGCCCCAAACCATACCCCTCTGGAGGCCCTCTGTCCTGAGGGAGCTCTAGAGTGCCCACCCCCGCCTCCCCTTTGGATGTAATGGCGTGTGGACAGGCCTTCCGGAGGGGGGCTTTATGTCAGACTCTGTTCCATGTTTTGTGTGTGTTTGGCTCCCCATGTGTTTCCATGCACATATTTGGTCCTTCCTATTTCGTCCCCATTGTGTTAATTTGACTCCAGGTGTTCCCCATTTATTTCTATTGATCCCAGGTGTGTCTCGTCATTCCCTCGTCTTGTCGTGTGCATAAATAGTTCCCTTTCAAGGGAACTTTGAACTGCGTCCTCTAGGTGTCGCTATAGGGAACACCTCATCGTGACCCGTGTCTGAAGCATACATTGAAAAAACACCAACGAGTTGGCCGGCAACAGCCTCTGACGTCACTACCGGCGCGACTATAAACAGGCACCGGGAGAACACGTGATCCTCTTCTTCGTCTTCACTGACTGTTTTGTTTGAAGCGTGCATCTGAAAGAACTGGTAAGAGCGATCTTTCTCTGTCTATCATGGCGACTACTAGCAAGTGTTTAGGCAATGTGTGCATCCATGATGGTGTTATTTTACTCCCGATGACACACACGATATTTGCGCCATTTGTTTGGGTGAAGAGCACGCACACGATGTCTTTGAGGAGGCAATCTACGTGCATTATGAGCGTTTTTTCAATGAAAAAGCTCCGCTCTCATTCGTCTCTCTTTCCGAGGAAAAAAAAAAAAGGAAAAAAGGCAGCCATCTGCTTTCCGCGGTTCAGTACCCGCCACTGCTGAGGCACGGAGGAGAATGAGCTTGTGAGAATTACAGGTGGATCTGTCAAAAGAGCTTTCTTTCTGCGGGGGAGACATCCTCTCTTAATCTCCCTTCTTGCCATCTAAGCCCCTTCAAGAAATACATCTCGCTTAAATGGCAAGGCATACGCAGCAGCAGGTCAGGCTGTGACTTTATTACACACGATGGTGGTGCTTCAAGCATATCAGACTGATCTGCTAAGAGACCTGGATAGAGGCAAGGGCCTTTTTCCTGATCAGGTAGCCGAGCTGCGCCGCACCACAGATCTCTCTCTAGCGTACCAACCAGGCCACCTCTGCCATGCCAGAGACATCTGTGGATGAGCCTGGTAGACATCAGGAAGAAAGAAAAGGCTTTCTTCTCGATGCTCAGGTTTCACCTTCTGAACTTTTCGGTATTTCCATTAAGACGGTGATCGAGAAGTTCAGGGAGACGAAGACGCGCTCCGCAGCTTTCAGATCCTTCGTTCCACGAAGGTCCAGGTCTGAGCTCGAACAACATAGGGGTCCTGGCCTGTCTCGATCTGAGGATCAAAGACGGGCACAGAAGGCTAGTGTCGTGACTCACGTTCCTCCCCCACCTGCAGGCAGGGGTAAGAGGAATCGTGGGTCACAACGAGGTAAGCAGAACGAGGTAAGCGAGGTATCTATTCGTTGCCTTTAGGGATTTTTAACTTCTGCTTTTATCCTTCCCTTCCTAATTCCCCTGTAACCACCAGCTCTCCACCTGATCGAGGTTAGGTGGAAACCTCTCGCATAACAGTCTCCTATGCTGGACCTATAATGTTTTTGGCTGGTTCTATGTTCATAGCAACTACCTTACTGATGGTCCGGACTAAAAGGAGGTGCCCCTTGAGCGGGGCTCCAGTGCAGGAGCGTGGGTGAGTATGATAACCATTTCTGTATATACTTATGTGTATTAAATTGCTGGTGGTTCTGTGTCTACTAACAAATGTGTCTACAAACTCTGTGAGTTTCTTTTGCAGTGCTCAGTTACAGTGTTTACTAAACACTCATCAACACCAGCCATCCGGCTTCATGTTCTGGTATTAGGCGGCTAAGATCACAGGTTTCTGCGGCAGCCTCCTTGATCATCAGGCCTGGCACAGCATTGCAGGGAATTTCATGGATGTCCGGCCAGGTCACCCTGAGGGGTCTCCTGGCCGCTTAGTTGTGCTGTTGCATCCAGCGGGAAGTGGAGGTGGTAGTTACGGAAGTCTTCTTGTATATGCTGCCTCAGGTGATGCTCCCCTCACCAGAGGTTTGTAAAATTTGAGCTTGCCTCTCCCGTGCGGTTCAGGGCCTCTGCGCTGCTTAGGAACCTTTAGGTACACACGCTAAGCTCTGTGTACTTTCTGAAAACCACATGGTGGTCAGTGTGCACGTGAACACTTTGCACACTTTCTAAAATCCACGTAAGTGGTAAGTGTGCACGCAAGACTCTGCGCACTTTCTGAAATCCTGTACGGTAAGGATTATGCGCTCCGCCTCGTTCTCTTTCTTGAGATGATTAGACCTAGGTTCCTTGGGCTCTATTCAGCCACTGTGTATTTGTTTATACACTTCAAGCATCGCTTCCCTCAACATGAGGGGCTATTTGGGCAATTCTCATGGTAGTTTAGCAGCGCTCCCCTTTTCCAAGAAGAGTCGCCTATGAGCATGCTACTCTGAATTCGGAGTTCTCCTCTCATATGAGACTGAGTTCTCTGTTTTTTTCCCCAGAGCGCTCCAGCATTATTTCCACAGATCGAGTTGATGACTCTCAAACATACTGTTTTGAGATGCACCATTCCATCTATGAGCTGCTCTATCAGAGTGCCACGAGAGCCCTCCTTAGAACAGTATTTGAAAATCCATGCTATGGTAAGTGTGCACGTGAAGTCTTTGCACATTTTCTGAAATCCACACTGTGGTAAGTTCGCACGCTAGTATTCTGCGTTCTTTCTAAAATCCTACATGGTGAGGGCTTCGCACAGTTGCTTCGTGCCCTTTCTTGAGTTGGTAAAAGCCCCGTTCATCTTGGGCGCCACTCCACCTATGTATCCTTGGATACCTATCTAAACAGGGTGTTGCTACTAGTTGCAACTATCTGTTGAGACAGCTCCTTCAGCAAGCTTATGCGAAAGCAAGCGGTAGCCCCTGTGTGACAGGCAAGACTTAGTATAAAATGCTAGGTTCTTAGCTGTATCCCTTTAAAGGAATCTCTCTTGATTCCAAGCCTTCAGTTCTACCCCGGGCCGAGGCCCTAACAATTAAGTTGGGTATGTAGCTTAGGCCTTTGGCCGTAAGGGGTACTGTCACAGACAGCCATCTAAACATCCCATGGTAGAGTTGGTACTTAGTGTTCGCCATGATTCTGGCCTGCACTCCCCTCAGCATGGCGGTGTAGGTATACTGTTCCCCATAGCGACTCCTAGAGGACGCAGTTCGAAGTTCCCTTGAAAGGGAACTTCTCAGGTTACAAATGTAACCTTGGTTCCCTGAGTAGGGAACGAGACACTGCGTCCTCTAGCTCCCTGCCATGCTTCGGACGCAAGCTTCAGACGAAAAAAGAAGTGAATGACGTGTTCTCCCGGTGCCTGTTTATAGTCACACCGGTAGTGACGTCAGAGGCTTTAGCCGGCCAACTCGTTGGTGTTTTTTCAATGTATGCTTCAGACACGGGTCACGACGAGGTTTTCCCCATAGAGACCCCTAGAGGATGCAGTGTCTCATTCCCTACTCAGGGAACCATGGTTACATTCGTATCCATTTACATTTACATTTACTCATTTAGCAGACGCTTTTATCCAAAGCGACTTACAAATGAGGACAATGGAAGCAATCAAAAACAACAAAAGAGCAATGCTAATAAGTGCTATAACAAGTCTCAGTTAGCTTAAACGCAGTACACGTAGCAAGGGCTTTTATATAATATAATAAATAAAAAGAAAACAGACAGAATAGAAAAAGAATAGACCAAGCTAGTGTTAGAGGTCTTTTTTATAATTGTATAATAAATGAAAAGAAAATAGATAGAATACAAAAAGATTAGAAAGGTAGTTAGATTTTTTTTTTTTTTTTTTTTTTAATAAATAGAATTAGAATAGTAAGTGCAAAAGTTAGAGGGTCAAATGAAGATGGAAGAGATGTGTTTTTTAAGCCGATTCTTGAAGATGGCTAAGGACTCAGCCGCTCGGATTGAGCTGGGCAGGTCATTCCACCAAGAGGGAACATTTAATTTAAAAGTCCGTAAAAGTGACTTTGTGCTTTTTTGGGATGGCACAATCAAGCAATGTTCACTTGCAGAATGCAAGCTTCTAGAGGGCACATAAGTCTGAAGTAATGAATTTAGGTAAAGGGGTGCAGAGCCAGTGGTGGTTTTGTATGCAAACATCAATGCCTTGAATTTTATGCGAGCTGCAAATTGATAAACAGAGGTGTGACGTGTATTCTTTTGGGCTCATTAAAAATTAATCTTGCTGCTGTGTTCTGGATTAATTGTAAAGGTTTGATAGAACTGGTTGGAAGACCTGCCAAGAGAGCGTTGCAATAGTCTAGCCTGGACAGAACAAGAGCTTGAACAAGGAGTTGTGCAGCATGTTCCGAAAGAAAGGGCCTGATCTTCTTAATGTTGAATAAAGCAAATCTGCAGGAACGGACAGTTTTAGCAATGCGGTCTGAGAAAGTTAGCTGATCATCAATCATAACTCCAAGGTTTCTGGCTGTTTTTGAAGGAGTTATGGTTGATGTGCCTAACTTGATGGTGAAATTGTGATGAAACGATGGGTTTGCTGGAACCACTAGCAGTTCTGTCTTGGCACGGTTGAGTTGAAGGTGATGGTCCTTCATCCAGCAAGAAATGTCTGTTAGACAAGCTGAGATGTGTGCAGCTACCGATGGATCATCAGGATGGAATGGGAGGTAGAGCTGAGTGTCATCAGCATAGCAATGGTATGAAAAGCCATGTTTATGAATGACAGAACCTTATGGTGCCATGTAGACAGAGAAGAGAAGTGGTCCAAGAACTGAGCCCTGAGGCACCCCAGTAGTTAGATGTTGCGACTTGGACACCTCACCTCTCCAAGATACTTTGAAGGACCTATCTAATAGGTAAGACTCAAACCACTGGAGTGCGGTTCCTGAGATGCCCTTTGTCAGTAGGGTTGATAGGAGGATCTGGTGGTTAACCATGTCAAAAGCAGCGGATAGATCAAGCAAGATAAGTATTGAAGATTTGGATTCCGCTCTTGCCAGTCTTAGGGCTTCAACAACTGAGAGCAAGGCAGTCTCAGTTGAATGTCCACTTCTGAAGCCAGATTGGTTGCTGTTAAGGAGGTTGTTCTGTGTGAGAAAGGTTGAATACAGCTCGTTCAAGTGTTTTTGCAATGAAAGGAAGAAGGGAAACTGGTCTGTAGTTCTCTAAAAGAGATGGGTTGAGGGTGGGTTTCTTAAGAAGTGGAGTTATAGGAGCCTGTCTAAATGATGAGGGAAAACACCAGTGTGGAGGGATATGTTAATGATGTGAGTGAGTGCAGGTACAACTGCAGGAGAAATGGCTTGAAGGAGAGGAGATGAAATAGGATCAAGCGGACAAGTAGTAGGATGATTAGAAAGGATGAGTTTGGAGACTTCTGCCTCAGAGAGTGAAGATGAGATGTGCTTGATGGACTGTGGTGTGCAAAATTGTGCACTGATGTTTTTAATTTTATTAATGAAAAATGTGGCAAAGTCGTCAGCTATTAGAGATGAAGCAGGAGGGGGAGGAGGAGGACAAAGGAGCGAGGAAAATGTTTTAAAAAGCATGCGAGAGTTAGACAAATTGTAAATTTTGTTATGGTAGTATGTCCTTTTAGCAGTGGAGACATTAGCAGAGAAGTAAGAGAGGAGTGACTGATACACATTAAGGTCAATAGTATTTTTGGATTTGCGCCACACCCTTTCAGCAGCTCTAAGCTTAGAACGATGTTCGCGTAGAACATCAGATAACCAAGGGGCTGAAGGGGTAGTACGGGCTGGCTTGGAAGACAAGGGGCAAACAGTGTCTAAACAAGATGTAAGAATGGAGCAGAAAGTATCAGTAGCACTGTTAGCATCAAAAGATGCTAATAGTTTAGGGGGAGGAAATGAAGATGAAACCATTGCAGATAGAGGGTGGGTGAGAGTGAGCATAGGTTACGTCGAAAGATGACATGTGAAGGGGTAAGTGATATGTCAGGAACCATGTTGAGGTTAAGAGTGAGGAGGAAGTGATCTGAGGTGTGCAGTGGAGTAACCGGTGCATGATCAGTGGAGCAGTGTCGTGTGTAAATAAGGTCCAGTTGGTTGCCTGATTTGTGAGTAGCAGTAGTTGACACTCGGTTGAGATCAAAAGAGGAAAGCAGAGTATGGAAGTCAGCAGACAGAGGTTTATCTAGGTGGATGTTGAAATCTCCAATCATAACTAGGGGAGTACCATTCTCAGGAAAGTTTGAGAGCAGCACATCTAATTCATCCAAAAAGTTACCTAGTGGTCCTGGGGGTCGATAGACAACTACAAAATGTATTTTAAGAGGGTAGGTAACAGTAACTGAATGAGATTCAAAGGAGCTGTTGATACCCAAAGATGGTAAATTAATTAAATTTCCAATCGTTAGAGATGAGCAGACCAGTACCTATACCTCTTCCAGTCAAACGGGGGGAGTGGGAAAATGAGAAATTATTGGAGAGTGCTGCAGGTGTAGCGCGATATGAATAAATTCCTCCAATAAGTAAATTTCCAAAGGGAGTTGATCTGTGTCCAGACCGTACTCTGCGGGCACCGAGTTCAGACTTGCCTCTTGTATTTAACTCTCTCACTAAGTCCCAGTATCTAAATGGATTTTCTTGGCTCTTTGCTCTGTTAAGCAGGTAGGAGAGCTCTGTGCTCTATCGGTTAGTGGAGATTGTTAGTGGTTGAAGGCAGATGGTACAGGAGTGTCACTTAGCCTAACCCTACATTTTTGCCAAAAGTATTTAAGCCCCAGTCACAATTAAGGTACTGGAGGTGGTTCAATGTTAACCATTTCCTCACATGCAGAACAGGAGCAGTTACTTAACCTGTGTTCAGTGAGGGCATTGCATACTATGTAATTTCACTCAGTCTTTGAGGAAAGCTAATCTTCAGCTTTTTTTCTACTACAGTAAGGCCAGGCAGAGGTTGCTGCTGTCTAAGCAGCATTTGTCACATTGGGTAGTCTATGTTATTTATTATACCTATGCTGAAAGGGGGTTTTGGTTCCTACAGGAATAAGAGCCCTCTCCCACGATGAGCCTTACTGCACTAAAAGGAGTTATGTGGGAGATATTTGTATGGCAACTTCATGTTCTACTACATGTACACTTTGAGGTTTATAGAATTGATGTAACTGTGCAGTACATGTGAGCACTGCAGTTCTGATGTCTGTTGCCCAACGAGATTTAGGAAAATCTAATTCTTCTGTCCCTTGTGACCCTTTTGGTATAGGTCATCCTATTAAGACCGTAGTGACAGTCATCCTTCGGTCCTACAGATCCATAGTTATATTCAGAACTTACAAACTGTGTTCATTCACTCGGCTCAGAAGCAAAAATATGATGAGTGGATACACCTGTCACCAATTTATACCTGTGTGTACGGGGAGTGGCTCAG
>NC_056609.1:3130485-3185485 GCF_018340385.1 Cyprinus carpio
AAATAAAGAGCTGACCTGTATGTATGCACACTGCATGTGAAACAGCACCAAACTTCAAAATCAAAATCACAGCAAAAGCAATATGTTCTTTTACTATATGCAATTATTTCAGTAGCAGGCCATCGCAATATTTTCAAAACTTAAGTCTGACTGGTGCTCTTTCGCGGTAATTGGTCTCGTCTCCATGCATCGGTTTCAGCAGGAAATGCTAATATTTCTACTTCTTTTCTGATGATGCTTCATTTCTCCATTTCAAATGTAAATGTTCACACACACCCACACAAACAAACACAATAAAGAAAGAAAAGATATCAAGGCTTGTCTCCAGTGGTCTGATTTGCTGTAGTAAATGTACGCTAGTAACAGCAGAGTTGCACAATATTCCCACCGCATCTATTTTTCATCAGACCATAACTTATACATATCTCAGACTGCTCTGCAAACATCAATATATTATCCACATAAACACAGTCAACGGAAAAACGGAAAAAGAAATTCATCATGAAGACTGTGATTCAGTACCAGCAGAATGAGGTTAGAGAAAATCAATACTTCTGTATTGACATGCAAGTTTTAAGAGTCCCTTAGCCATTTCATTTAGACCATGTAAAATGGCACTGACGATAAACGCTCAATCATAGCAGGGAAATTAATTCCCATCAAACAACAGCACAGCACACATGCACTGAAGATCAAGAAACTCCCTTGTCTTCATAACAGAAGGGTGAGAGGTGCTTTTAGTTTCTGAGTCAAAACTGTGTAATACAATGCCTGCACACAACTGAAGATACAGAGCCAACATCTCTGAAATTAAATTGCTACTTAACATAATTTTGCAACATCAGCATGTCCATTCAAATAGAAGTTTTGAAGATATTGTGAGCTGTTTCTGCCATAATGACTGTGCCGCTTGGGAACACAGTAATACGACTGGATCCAAGTGCAGTATAAACATATTAATAAGGATAAACCAAAAAACAAAACAGGCCAACCAAGAATGAACCACTAGGACAGACAAGACCTCACAATGTATGAAGAAAGGCTATCAAGCAATTAATTAACACTAGGGCTGCATCTGAAAGCTGAAAGTGCAGAGGATGCTGTGCAAGGTGGGAAGGCCTCAAGGCATGTCCAAATCCAGTGTTAGCTTCACTTCCTGTCTCCTGAGATGCCTTTGTAGGATCCGCCCACTGGTCCAACAATGGTACCCAGTGGCACGGTAGAAGGATTCTTGCACGTTGCTGTCTTTCCTTTTATACAGCGCAATAATATTAAAATAAATACATTTTCTTATATGTATTACCTCTTTAATTCATCTGACTCCAAAAATGAAAAAGATTTTAAAAGATGCTGGTTATTAAGGCGAGACACTGCAGGTGAATAGGAAAAAAAAAAAAAAAACTAATAGCTATCACCTTACTTACCAAGTTGATTGATTACATTGATAATTGCAAACATTTTTTGTATTACAAGTTTTCTAAAATGTTATATTTAAATATGCAAATGAGGCATTAAATATGCATCAAATATGCACTAATTTGCATAAATTTCTAGTACAAAAATCTGAACACAGGATGAAGTCAGTTTCAAAATTCTTGTTTAATTTTTTTGACATATTACAGTCAAATGTTTTTACCGAAGGAATTCTGGGTATCTCTTTTTGTCACTCCATGATTCAGAAAATACTTTGAACAGCTAGAAAACAATATATTTTCACCATTTTGGGGGGAATAAAATGTTGTATATAATCAAGAAAATTATATATGAACAAATCCCTCTGTAAAAACTTTCAGAATATAGACAGGAATACAAATGTAAAGTTTAGTGTGTGTGTAAGTGCCACTGAAGTGGAGATATATGGCTCAGAGTTGGAGAAAAAACTCATTTTGAGAAAACGGCCTTTAAAAATATGTATTGTAATTGAAATCTATTGACACAAATAGATAAAGTGCTATAAAAGAAACACTTAACAGTGTCTTTTGGATGTTTTCTTTCCATAAGTCTGAAAAAAACACTTTATGAAAAGCCAAAAAGCCCAAAATCTGACAGGTGCATGAAAAAACACTGTTTTTGCCTGCAGTGTCTCCCCTTAAATTTAGATGAATGTTTGATCATTCTATTTAACTCTTACTTTATATTTACTCGTTCATAGGAATCTATGTCGCTCGAGGGTGTGTCATGCTGGCCAGTGTACGTCTACACCACGATCACAAACTCTCCAGTCTGATCATTAGTCAGAGGTTATGACTAGCTATTTAATAGACCACATCTCGCTTGTCATTCTTTAAATAGTGGCTCTATATTTAGCCCCCTACAGTTACCTATGTAACAACTTAGTTAAACCTCAAACTAAATCAGAGGTTATGGCTCGCACTATGGAATATGCTAATACCTAAATCGTGTTTTATCTAGCCCCCTATAGTTAGTCTAGCTATATATATCAACTTGAATAAAGATGAAACAATAACCAGAGATTATGGCTAATACTATGAAATATGCCTGAACCATGCTAGTACTCCAACAGTATTTTATCTACTAACGAACTTAGATAGGACTTTAGGTAACTAAAGTCAAGCAGTTAGTCAGAAATCTAGACTCTCACCTGATGTGCCCTCTGTGTCACAGTTCATGGGTCACAGGTGTATCTCGTCTGCACTGCCTATATCTGGCAGGCGTTTCTGTTGAGTGTTGTCAGATCATTGTTGTTCATGTCTTGTCTGGTTCTTTGTCAGAACGTCTAGTTCCTGAGTTTGATTCCTGCCTGGTTGCTGTTCTCTGTTTCACTGGAGGGTTGGACTGCTCGGATTATTCTCTGCTTGAGCGGAGACTCTGCACTGCTGGGTTACCTGCACCTCTTCTTTGTTGTAGTTGTCTAATAAAGACTACCTTTCACTTGCAATTGGATCTTGTGTTTCTGTTTCATGACACTATAATGCATCTGACCTAACACAATGCACATGACACAATTAAGTTTGACAGAAACTAGGTCAAAGAACAACAGGGATGAAAATGAAAACAAACACAAAAGTCAATGTAGTGTGGCACAAACCATATCAAACACAATGATCACTCATATTAAATATTCAATAATATCAAAAGGAGAGAATTTAGAAATGTTACCTGATAACGAGAATTACACACAGCAATTGTGCGTAAGATCTGTCTACAGATTTATTGAGCTCTTTTGTCATTCTTCCTTAAATATCCAGAAGAACCCCAAAGTTACCAGATGGTATTGTCTGTTTATTGCAGGGATTTAGCATATCACTTTGGGGGGTTTCAAGTTGATAACTTTTTGGGAGGCTGTACTTCATTTACATACAGGAGGTAATTTGTGTGTAAGACCTGGGAGTAGTCTGTTTTCAGTATTCAAGGCTACCTGTTTTACTGTTAAGAGAATGAGACTCTTTTACCAGACACAGAGACCTTTCAAACGACATCAAACATGAATTGCTGCATTGCAAAGTCGTTTCGGTTTAGATGGAAATAAGGGGAGAGTGCGTAAAGGACATGGAGGGTCATGCGTAAGGTGTTGAGCTTTTTTTTCTTTCATTTGGGTGTGTTGTCTTAGGCTTGCGAGACAGAGTTCAGGTGTTGATTCTTGTAAGAGTTCTTTGTCTTTTCAGACTGTGGCCTTCTTCTGGTCCAGATAAATGGCAATAATCTTACACCTTCATATGATCAGTTTTTGAAGGCAACATAGATATATCCTTCACTGTTATTGGAATCCCACAATCCTTCTGTGCATTCAAATCTGTGAGAGTTGAGCTAAACATTAAAGATGGCGTCTGAATGTTGCAGGTGGTGGTCAGTTGGTGTGCAAATGTGGGTTTTATGACCAATGTTTTCTACTTTTGATGTCATTTCTAGAGATAAATTAGTGTTGTTATAATATTGTTACTTTGCTGTAAATTATTAAACTGTCGTGCAGAAGGCCAACTGAAATCAGTTTTGTGAAGCACCTTTATGTGTAAACACTTCCTGCAAAGTCATTGTCTGATAAAGCAGCTGCCTTTACAGTTTACAGTCGCAGCCTAAAACTATAAGATCAGAACAGGAAACCAAACAACCAAAACTTCAACAAAGTCCAAAATGGGAAACATGTGACAACGACTCTCTCAATTCTCTAGAATATTCAGGTCTCTAGATGGCACGGGTTTCTGTGTCAGGGTACATCTCTGGCATGTTTTATCATCTTATACAATAGCAGGGGTTTTCAGTAGTGATGGGAGAAACAAACCTCATGAAACTTTGAATCAGTTCAACCAGTTGCTTCACAAATGATCCACTGTGATGATCCAAGCACTCAAAACACCACATGTTGGTGACGTTTGCTGGTCAAAATAAAAGTAAAAAATAACTCATAAAATGCCAAAAATGCATAAAAACAGCTTTTACAAACCCATTGCAAAGTGTAATAATGTAATTTTTAAAAAATCAAATACCATTAAATATGACCGGTCTGTATAATTTTTATTAATTTGCAGGGCTTGTTTTGTTTGTTTTTTTGGAGGGCTTGGCTAAACAGGCCAATAGTACAATGTTACTTACAGTAACCTTCGTTTTAACTGTCTTATAAAAAAGTACTATAAATGTAAAATTAATATGTGATCAGGTAAAAACCATAGACACTGGCCAATGAAACATTTCAAAACGGTTGTGACATAACAATGTTTGAAACTTGGGCAGTCTGATACACGCTCTGAATTACTGATTCCAAGTAGGGCTGTCACAATATCAGATTTTTCACTACACGATTATTGTGGCCTCAAAAATTCATGATAACGATATATTCTTATATTCTATAGAAACCTTGAAAAATTAAATAATAATAATAATAATAATAATAATAATAATAACAATAATGCTATCAGTCAAATTAATCTTTTTTTTTTTTTTTTTTTGGACCAATGAATCAATAGGGACAATTACATTAAACAGAAGAGACTACAATGCTAACCATTTTTACTTTAGCACAGCAGTAAGACAATTTATGAAAATAACTAGCCTACATATTTTACTCCAAACTTATGCATAGCTTCACTGAGTGTTTGAAATAACTTCCTTCTGTGAACTGAATCAGATTTTATAGTATTCTATACAGTGATAAAGGTTATGTCAATTATTGCAATATAAATATACATTATCCATATGAAAATACCTGAGATGGCTTGAAGAAAACAGATAAACCATATACTGTTGTAATCGTGTGCTGATTCTCATCATGTTTCATCATACAAAACATGTATTTCTGCACTTTATTTAGCTAGAGTGACAGCTAGATGCTAGTTGTCCACATACGAGATTTCCATGAAAGTTATTTGTTTTATTACTCCTTTGAGTTTCGCTTGTGGACTTTCTGCTTGAGGGCACACTTTTGTGTTGAGTATGAATGAAACAAATCTCACATGAGAGTTAAGTGCTCCGCAATGGTTATGGCACTAGATTATTATGTGTTATGTGTACTCTTTATTTTTAAATATCGCCAATAACGGTATATTGCCACACCCCTAATTAACACAATAACAATATTCATTATTTAAATATCACAATTATTGTTAATACCGGTATAACCCTAGTTCCAAACAATGGTTTTTGCTTTGAAAGCTTCCATCAGTAGTTTTCAGACGTTTTGATGCCACAGACTACCTGCACTAAGTGTAGACTAAGTGCAAGCAGGCTGTTTTGATGATGAAGGGTATTCGCACTAAATCAGCCCACCATTGTTTGGTCTGGCCAGACAAAATGATAAAAGAAACCATTTAGTGACAGTAGCAGTGGTGTGGAGAGTAAGGAGAGTGGACTTAGCTTTTAAGTTCAAATGTGTCTGACCAGTCCCATTCTTCACCCTATTCCTATCTCACATCAGCTCAGAGAGGCATTTATTTTAAATAACAATGAAGAAAATACCTGAAAAGTGTAAATAAAGTATATAACAGGCATATATCAGCCTGTAATTGAAATCAGACATGGTACTCTTGTGTTGATTGTACAGGCTGGCACATTGTCCCTGAAAAATACAATGCCAGCAGGTTCAGTATGATTAGGGTTATGGGTAAGTGAGTCATCTTATGATTTCTGACTAGTATTTACAATGAATTATCTTTTTTTTCTAGCATTAATTATACTGCTTTTCATGTTACTTTTCTACAGATCCCCTATAGCAGCACCCTTTTGCGGCCCCCCAGTTTGAAGATTATAGGTTTATCATTTTTGCCTGTAATGAATGCAAATGGTTTGTATGTATTACAAGCTTTCTTCATGTGATTTGCTTTCTTGCCTTTTTTATATCTTTATATTCCTGGACAGCCATATTTTCAGAGTTTCTAGGACAAACACCTAGGGGTGTCATTTATAATTAAAGCCACTGAAATGAAAAATGAAGATGTAACCACAGAAGGCATCTTCCATTCAAGACATCAAAGCATTTAGATTCAATTTCATAACATGATGAGAACAATGTCATGATGGCAGTTTTCCTTTGAGAGTAACAAAGTTTTATAAATTAGTCAGTAATACATTATAAATATATCCCATATACAACCTTGATATATTTTATGTATTCTCAAGTCAACCATGTTCACTGAAGAAGGAAAAGACAAAAAAAAAAACATTGAGTATTTTGTGGGTGAATGCTTCTACTAAACTAAAAATAAAACAAGGGAAGTTACAACTAAGGAAAAACATGTGACTACACAGTGCCGGCAGCCCATGTGATCTCCATCCCTACAAACTGCATGAGTCCTCTCAGATTCCTAAGCAGCCGCAGATACAGAGCGTGTAGGTGATACCTACACAAGATAACAATGTTCCCTTGTGAGAAAGAAGCCAGCAAATACATTCTCCCAGAGCTTTCAGAGGTTATGATGGTATAACGATGGCCCTGCATCAGCCTCACCTTTCAGCTGAGCACTGCTCACGCTGAGTTCTTTAATGTGAGCGCTCTGTAACATCTGTGTGCTTGAGGCTTTAAACCTCTCTTGGTAAAAAAATCAGCTGCTCCTGAGCAAACATGAAAGACATCCACACAGATGTGTGGATACAACCACTCATGTTGTGCATACAGAAAATAACCACTTTATAAATGGTTGCATGTTCTGCAGCTTTTGAATGCACATGTGGCATCAGCTCACAGACAGTTCCAGTTTATTATTGTGTGAGGTCCTCTTACAATTTATGAATATCACTTAATTGGGTATGAGCTGTATAATGTATGTCTGAAAACCAAAACATGGGTGAAAAGTGCTTTCTGAGGGTTGCAGACAGCAGTATTATTAGAAAACAAAACAAATAAGTTCAGAAATTAAGTTCTATGTAATAAAATGGAATGAAACAGGGAAAAAGTATTGAACACACTTACTGAAATGTATTTAATACTTCGTGCAAAAGACTTCCAGCCTCCTGTGTGGAGAAACTAGTGGCATGCATTGCTCAGGTGTGATTTTGGCCCATTCTTCCACACAAAGAGTCTTCAAATCTCGAAGGTTCCATGGGCCTCTTCTATGAACTCTGATCTTTAGTTCTTTCCATAGATTTTCTATTGAATTCAAGTCAGGTGATTGGCTGGCCGTTCTAGCAGCTTTTCCTTGCAGAGTTTCCTTGGCAGTGTTTGGGATCATTGTCCCGCTGGAATGTCTACCCTCATTTCATCTTCATTATCCTGGTAGATGGCAGCAGATTTTTATCAAGAATGTCTCGGTACATTTTTCCACTTATCCTTCCTTCAGTTATATGAATTTTGCCAGTGCTACACCATGATGTTTTGGGGTGATGTGCAGTGCCCTTTGATCTCCAAACATGGTGTGTATTATGGCATCCGAAGAGTAAATTTTTTTGTCTCATCTGACCAGATTATATTCTCCCAATGTTTCACAGGGTTGTCTAAATGTTGTGCAGCAAACTTTAAACAAGCTTCATCATGTTTTTTCTTCAGCAATAGAGCCTTGCATGGTGAGCATGCATACAGGCCACGGCGGTTGAGTGCATTACTTATTGTACTTATTTTCTTTGAAACAATTGTGCATGCTTATTCCAGGTCTTTCTAAAGCTCTCCACAAGTGGTCCTTGGCTCTTAGAAAACTCTTCTGATAATCTTTTCACTGCTCTGTCAGAAATCTTGTGAGGAGCACCTGGTCGTGGCCGGTTTATGGTGAAATGATGTTCCGCATTATGGCTCCAACAGTGCTCACTGGAACATTCAGAAGTACAGAAATCCTTCTGTAACCAACGCCTTCAGTTTGTTTTGCAAAAATAAGGTTCCGAGGATCTTGAGAGAGCGCTTTGCTTTTACCCATCATGCAATTTTATCTTGTGTAACACGTTGGTCATGAGACACCTTTTTATAGGCCATCAGTTGGGACTGAACCAACTAATATTAATTTCCACTGACGAGGGGCAGGATTGCTTTCTAATTACTGATAGATTTCAGCTGGTGTCTTGGCTTTCCATGCCTTTTTGCACCTCCTTTTCTTCATGTGTTCAATACTTTTTCCCTGTCTCATTCTACTATTGTAACGGAGAGTCAGAGACGTTCGGATCCATGTGCAGTATTTTATTTACAGAGTAGTAAAAAACGGGCAATGATCAGATAACAGAGTCAGGTATGCAGGGGACATCCAAAATCAGAACAGAAACAAGCAGAGGTCGGGGCAGGCAGCAGAGAATCACAGTCGGTATAAACAATCCAAGATAAAACACGGAAGGAACAAACACAGGGAAACCGCTCGGAAATGCCAGAAAAAATGAAACAAGACTTCACAATGTGAGTGTGGATGAGTGCAACCTTTATAGTGTCACTGATGGGAAACAGGTGAGCTTCAATAATGAGTTCCTAGGCAGGGGTTTTTGGGAAAAGAAGTCCAGGGTGTACTGTGTCGTGTGTAAGTCTGTGTGGTGAATAAACGGATGTGCAGTGACCGGATCATGACAACTTTATTACACAGAACTTAATATCTGAACTTTGTTTTCTGTAACTCTGAATTTGTTCATCTACCATCATGGTACAGGCCACAGATGTCGGTAACAACCCAGGCAATCCATATTGTACCATGATGGTAGATAAACAAATTCAGAATTACAGGATAACTTTCGAGTTGACAAAACCAAACCACTCCAATCTGGCTTTTTTGGTACCATGATGCTGATCATCAACTTTCTTTGTCAACTCAAGCTTTGATCCTGAGTTTGGTAGCATGTGCACATGGATGTGAGACTCATTGGCGAACAGCCAATCAAGAGCCTTGGATAAGGTTAAAGGTTTTGCTTAAGGTTAAGAGATTGAAAAATATGATGAATTTAAATGCATTTACAAGGGAAAAAAGTACTTGTTCATGAAAGAGGACAGATAAAAGAAATCATCTTACTTTATCAGTGCAGTCACAAGTGAAACTTGTTATATACAGCGATAGAAACTCAAACATGTAAGGTCACGTAGTCATTTTTAAACCATTATCTATTGATTCTACAGCTTATTTATATTACATACGATCATTATATGATAGACTGACTGAACTGATAAACTAAAATTGCTTGTGTGTAATGGATTAATAATAATATATATCATGTAATTATATAAATCATATAAAATAACTCTAAGTAATTATCATTAAAGACAGACATTTTTTCAACCTGTCCTCCAACTAATACGCTCGTATAGGTCGTTTGTCCAAATCCCTGAAATACGACCCATCAGAGCGTATACTATAATTGCGCCCCTATCGGCAAAAGGTCGTTTTCATATTAATGTTTTGTACTCTTTTATTTGCACTTTGATTTGCATTTCGTGTAGCTCAGTTGGTAGATTATTGTGTTATACCTTGATATACAATCATGGTATCGTGGGTTCATTCCCAGAGAACGGACGTGCACGTAAAAACGAATAAGCCACCTAGTAAAATATGTACGAATTACTGTGAGATCGGTGTAAAAAGTCCACACATTGCATTTAAATAAACGTGCGTTTTTATTGGTAATGACGTTATACGTCATTTCATGACGACAGACGCAACGCGATACTGTCATTATTTTTATGCCCGCATGAGGCCGCTTAACGTTAAAACGTAAATATAGGTCGTAATAAGGTGCTTGCACAAATGACCTATATGGTCGTTTTTTGTTGGAGGACAGGCTCCATTTTTTGTACTATTGACCTTTAATTTCGAGCAAGATAAACTGGGGGAGTGACTTTTTTGATCGGTGCACAAGATGGCGACGGTGGGCTTCAGCAACAAGTGTGTGCATACTTACTTCTGGTCTTGCGACGTTCTCATTTACTGTAAGGGAAAACTTACATACAAAACTTGGCTAGATAGAAATAATGAATGTTTTTCAAATTAAAAATGTAGATAGTGGTATATCAAAGATAAGAGAAAACATCCTCCTTACATTACTGCGTGCATCTGTGTGGAAATTCATTAAGATACAACGCGGATCAAGAATGCTTCATTCTTTCTTCTGCTGATTATGAGGCTCAGCATCAGTGCTTAGTCAGTCAATGGGGATCTCTAAATTAAAACACAAACAACTCAAATCTGCAATACTGTACATTTTCGGAGAGTTGATTTTGTTCTGTCTGCTATTTATAAGATTATAAGGTTTGCGACTGTCAAATGATCATTTCGATACGCTCAGAGATTTCTGCATGTATGTTTTATTAGCTTCGTTTGATAACATAATTTATAACTATCTGTACAATTTAACAATGTAATTATGGTAGGTTGGCATTAATTAAAAGATCTGTGTTTGCATTAGGCTACCTGTTTGGTTTTATTAATATCTATTTTGTGAAAGATGCTGCATAAATAATTATCTGTCTATAAGCAGCGCATGTAAATTTTTACAATTTCTTTTGCATTAATTATTAGATAAAGCAAATCTTTGAATTTGTCATGTATTAGTTGTATCCTTTTACAGCCATTTTTTTCATTTGAAAATATGTTTGATGCGAAGTTAACTTAGTAAAATATAAAAATTTGTTGTGAAAATAATGATGGAACAAACTGATGTATGTACACAATTAAGAAATGGATATTTATTAAGATAAATCACAGCTCATGTCTCACAAGGTAAATATTTAATTACAAATAATAATAATAATAATGTAATAAAAACATTTTCGAGAAATAAATAATTTGTACATTTACATAACTGGTAAGGGGTATACACACCTTGTTCAACTTTCATTTTGTGAACTGTAGGTATTTCATACATTCATGGACCCAAACATACGTAAGTTTCAAACGCACTCAGTTAACATTTATAGTATAGTAATATAAGCGGTGTAGATGTTATTTGCATTTTAAGTGATATTATAAATCCTGTATACATATAGAAGGAAATATCTGGATTTCTCCGGTACTCTGCACTGGCACAACCGGAAGTACTGTATCTATGCACACACTCGCTAGATCGGAAATCCAAGATGGTGGAGATATGCACCTAGCCCATAATGCACCTAAAAGCTGTCAGACAACAGAAGAACAACAACACTGTCTCATGCACATATTGTAGATTTGTGTCAGGATTTAAATGCAAAATCTGTTTCTCCGGTGGTGGATTTCCTTAATCTAGCACTAGCAACGGCCCGCCTGTGACAAAACGAGCTCAGGCCAAAGGGAAATACACACAATTACAACGAGTGTGGACCTGCTGCACGTACAACAGTTTCCAGCCGAGATCAGCCCATCAGCCTTTACTCCAGTCTTCAGTGTCACATAATCCTTCAGAAATCATTCCAAAATATTGATTTACTATCAGTGATGTTCTCTTTATCTTTCTATTTGTGGCAGGATGGTTAGATCCTCCTATATTGATTGTTAGGATTGTTAGCCTATCAGGAGTTATGGGTGAGCGTATAAAGGGTGGAGTTGCGTCACTTGGATGTGTTGCTCTCAGGTGCCCCGCCCCTTTCTGCTACCAGCGTTTACACTGTTGTTAGCAGTGTGGCTAACTTGGTCATGGCTCACTTAGGGTTCTTTTTGTGCATTTATCTGAAAGGTAAGCATTAGAGTAATGTGACTTTTAGAATCTTTCTACTCTTGTCGTGCTAATGTTAGTGTTTTGTATTTTTTGTATCACTTATAGCCGTATGACGTCAACTGGTTTATGTTGCGACCTGTGTTTGGTCAGACTGCTTACTCGGGTACGTGTAAGAATTATAGAGCAAAATTTAACCATACTGTGGGAACTAGTTGTTTGTTTTTCATTGCAGCAGTCTGTTGCTGCCTGCTCCTGGCTGCCACACTATCATGTACATCGTTTATGGCTCTGCTTCGGTGTGGCATTTGGCTGCATTTTTCCAGTTTCTTTTAACAACTTCTGGTTCCGATTCGGTTCAGTGCTCGCGCTGGCCCTGTCCATTTAACCTGGCTGAGGTGCTTGTGCGTTGGAGGGTTCCTGCTGTAGTGCGGGACTCTGAACATCAGTATTAGGAAGTGTTGCTGTCTTGTTCCTAGTTGGTTTGTTTGTTTGTGCATTTGGTTCTTTGCTTTTTGTAGTTCCTTTGTTGGATGGCTCATATTTGGCCTATAACTTGATATCTGTACATATAGGGCCTTTTATATTGCCCTATATGTACTCAGTGTGGAAGGCTGGATGATTTAAATTGTCTAAATTTATTATTTGATTGTTCATTTCTTTTGAGCCCAGTGTGTATTTCATTTTGTTTATTTCTGTTTTGTTAATTTCTTTATTCTCTTGGGAATATTTTGTTATGCTTGAATTGTAAATTGGCTTCCTTTTTGGTTGTGTTTTTGATCTGGTTTGTTCATTTACAGGTGCTGTGTGTCAAACCCCAAAAGGGCAGGGAGGCAGATTTTCACATGTGTGTAGTGTGTATCTTGTCACCGTGTGCAGTGTTGCGGCATGTTGATCACCAACCAAAATCTCACTGGGTACTGAGTGTGTGTGTGTGTGTGTGTGTGTGTGTGTGTGTGTGTGTGTGTGTGTGTGTGTGTGTGAATGTGTGCACCAATAGTGTGTGATAATTGCAATTTGTGCTTCTTTAGGAGTTGATATCAGCTGACCACAGCCCTGTAAATCTCTACTCTTTTTGTGTGATCAGCAACAAGTAACCAATCATTAAGTGTGCCAGCGCTCATGTGATTTCCTTTTAAGTAATTTATTACTTGGATTAATAAAGCTTTGTATTTTGGTACCCACGTCTCTCGCTCAATAATTTTGTGGAACTGAACCTGTATTGCCTTGATTAGCACCTGCGAGTGCGTAGTATTTCCCTGGGTGCAAGTCCTGGGATGGCGTAGTCCTCTGTCTAGTGTTATAGTTTCTGTTGCCTATTGCCATGCTGCTACATTCTGGCGTCGTCGGCAGGGTTTTACAGTTTTGAGTAGAGACGTGGGTCATTTTGTTGCTTTGGATATTTCTTTAAATTGATATTGTGTTTTTGTTTACGGTTATTCCTAGGAGCAAGACAGCAGCACAAACTCCTGGAAGGATTCACCTGGCTGTTTTCTCTTTTCTAACCCCCCTTATCTTTTTCATTCCCCTGTTTAGTGGTAAGTGTTTCTGACATCTGCTATGGAAGGGGAGTTGCAAGAACTTAGAGATATTGTCGCCCATTTGAGGGCTGATAATGAATGGCTCAGACAGGAACAAGCTCCAGTTGTTGTAGATCCTGGTGTGGCCACTATTGCTGCCACTGGACCTTCTGTTGTGCAGCAACCTACTGGTGCTAGTGCTCAATTATCTGAGAGATTAATTTTTGTGCCCCGAGATAGAAAATGCCCAATGTTTAGCGGTAGATCAAGCCTTACCATTAATGAATGGGTAGACGAAGCTCAAGCCTGCATGCGGGCACATCATTTGTCCGTAGTTGACCAAGCTTTCTTTCTTTTTGATCACCTGAAGGGCGAGGCCCGAGATGAGATCAGATATCGTTCTGATATAGAGAGGGGGGATCCTGAGAAAATTATTCAGGTGTTAAGAGAATTGTATGGGTGTTCCCTGTCTTATGTAGCATTACAGCAGGCCTTTTTCTCCAGGAGACAACAGGAGGGAGAGAAGTTGTTAGAATTCTCCATTGCATTGCTGGGCCTCTTGGAGAAAGTGAAACGGCAGTCTCCTCATGCCATACTGAATGCAGAAGCTTTATTGCGTGACCAATTTGTTGAGCACGTAATTGATATTGGCCCTCATCGTGAACTCAAGCAATTGGTCTGCCATCAACCTTCCTCTACACTTTTAGAGGTGCGTAGTGAGGCCATGCGTTGGGGAAGGGAGGGAATGCCGAGGGGCATAAGGGGAGGAAGTCAGTCTGTTCCACTGGCTTATGGGGTCCAGTTTGCTGTACAGGGTGAGTCGTGTACAGGTCCTTGTAGCTTTCCTTCAGAGTTAACTGAATTAAAAGAAATGTTAAAATTACAATAAGAGCAGATAAATGAGCTTACCCAGGGTTTAGCTCATTTGCAGGCCCCAAATTCACGTAGCCGATCTCCAAGTTATGGTCATGTTATCTGTAGGAGATGTCAACGCCCTGGTCATTTTGCTTGGGAGTGCAGGGAGGAACCTCCGATTGGTAGTAGGCAAACTCGTCCAGCGCAGCAGTCGTAAAACTAATCCCCACCGAGTTGCAGAGCCACAACTCGGTTGGGGAGTTATCAGGCTCAAGTGTTGTAAAGGTTTCCACTCCAGCGTCTTGTTTAGTGTCTTCTTCTTAATGTTCTTATTGGTGGGGTCCAGGTGCCCTGTTTGATAGATACGGGCTCTATGGTTTCTACCATAACAGAGAGTTGTTTTCTATAGTATTTTGAGCCATGGGGGGAGGAGTGACTTAAGTCAGTGCCAGTGGTTGCAACTTACTGCTGCAAATGGTCTTTCAATCCCCTACATTGGTTACATGGAGCTAGATGTTGAGTTTTGTGGCAAAGTGGTCCCAGTTTGTGGTGTGCTGGTTGTCCGAGATCCTCCTGGTAGTTCTGGGTTGAATGTCCCGGGTGTGTTGGGAATGAATGTCCTTAGGAGATGCTACCAGGAGCTCTTTGGGCAACACGGCATATCCCTTTTTGATTTACCTGCCATGTCACAGGCCCCTAGTTCTGTGATGCATGCACTGCAGCATTGTCATCAAGCTAATACTCAGTTTTCTGTTGATCATGCTGGTACAGTTAGGGTGCGGGGGCATGGGGTGTGTCGCATTCTGGGGGGCACGATGAGGCTTGTAGCAGCAACCTGTTCAGAGCATTATTCGACTGGTACTGTGTTGTTTGAACCACCTGAGGCGGGGTTACCTGCTGGGCTGCTGGCTTCCCCTGCACTGGTTCAAGTGACTCGGGGTACAGCCTATATACCTGTGGTGAATGTGGGTGTTACTGAGGTTGTACTCTACCCCAGGACATCTTTAGGTACCTTGAACGGTGTTTTTGTCATTAGTTTACCTGAAGGCATTAGTGAAGTGAGGTCAGTCACAGCTATGGTAAGTGTTCATACGACTCTGGTAGGTCCCACAGTACAGGAGCAGATTGAATCTGTAGATTTGTTGATTTTGTCAGGGGAGGAACAAGCTCAGGTTCGGGCCCTACTCCAAAAATACCACTTTGTGTTCTCAGCTCATAAGGGGGATTTGGGTTGCACTAACCTTCTTTCGCATGATATTCCCCTTTTAGATGATACCCCTGTCAGGCAACGGTACAGGAGGGTCCCCCCTTCAGAGTAAGAGGTGGTGAAGGCCCATATTAACCAGCTACTGGAGTCACAGGTGATTAGAGAGAGCTGTAGTCCATCCGCCTCTCCTATTGTCCTGGTTAAAAAGAAGGACGGTAGTCTACGGATGTGTGTAGACTACCATCAGTTAAATTCTAAAACCAGGAAGGACGTCTTCCCTTTACCTCGTATTGAGGAATCCCTTGATGCCCTGACTGGGGCCCGTTGGTTCTCCACAATGGACTTGGCCAGCGGGTACAACCAGGTCCCTGTCACGGAGGCGGATTGACCTAAAACTGCTTTCTGTACTCCATTTGGCTTGTTTGAGTGGAACCGGATGTCGTTCGGTCTCTGCAATGCTCCCAGCACCTTCCAGCGATTGATGGAAAGGTTGTTTGGTGACCAGCAATGGCAATCTTTGTTGTTGTATTTGGACAACATTGTGGTGTTCTCTTCCTCTGTGTTCCAACATTTAGAAAGGCTGGAAGTGGTGCTGGGTCGATTGGGGATTGAGGGACTTAAAGCTAAGCTCCAGAAGTGTGCATTTTTTCAGCGCGAGGTAAAGTATTTAGGACATGTTGTGTCACCTCAAGGTGTCACTACGGACCCAAGCAAGGTGGAGGTAGTAGCCCAGTGGCAGACCCCAACTAGCGTTTCGGAATTGCGCTCCTTTCTGGGCTTCGCCAGCTATTATCACAGATTTTTATCACCGTAGCTGGCAAGTCTAAGAAATGTAGGGGATAGAGTTTTAGTGGTGCCTGGACAGCACATTGTCAGAGTAGTTTTGAGGCAGTAAAAGGTAAACTCACCTCTGCCCCTGTTCTTTCTTACGCTGACTTCTCCGTACCCTTCCCACCTGAAGGACATTACTGGAACCTTACTGGATCCTCTAAAGTTTGCCTACAGAGCAAACAGGTCGCTGCACATCTAATGACCCCTCTGTCAAGCTCTTGAAGTTTTCTGATGACACCACAGTCATCTGCCTCATTCAGGACAGGGACGAGTCTGTTCTGCAGACAGGAGGTTAAAGATCTGGCTGTCTGGTGCAGTCTCAACAACCTGGAGCTCAACACGCTCAAACAGTGGAGATGATTGTGGAATTCAGGAGAAACCCCCCTCACCATCATTAACAGCACTGTGACTGAAGTGGAGTCATTCAGGTTCCTGGGCACCACAATCTCTCAGGACCTGAAGTGGGACATTCACACTGACTCCATTGTGAAAAAGGCCCAGCAGAGGTTGTACTTCCTTCGCCAGCTGAGGAAATTCAACCTACCACAAGAGCTGATGAAACAGTTCTACTCCGCCATCATTGAATCCGTCCTCTGCACTTCAGTAACTGTCTGGTTCAGCTCAGCTACAAAATCTGACCTCAGAAGTCTGCAGAGCGAATCATCGGTACAACCCTCCCTTCTATTCAAGAACTGTACTCATCCAGAGTGAGCAAAAGGGCTGGCAAAATCACTCTTGGACCCCTCACATCCAGCACACGCCCTGTCTGAACTGTTGCCCTCTGGTCGACGCTACAGAGCTCTGAGCACCAGAACGACCAGACACAGGAACAGTTTCTTCCCTCAGGCAATCCATCTCATGAACACTTCACAATAACTGTGGAACACACAACACTATTTATACATTTATTTATCTAACACCTATACTTTGTCAACACTTCAAATTTGCACATAATATACCTGTACATACAAAACTGACTATTGTAATATACCTGCACATACAATTGTCAATTTGTATATTGTTATTTCTTACCTACTTATTTGTATTTTTTATTCTTTTATTATGTGTTTTTTGTTCTGTCGCTGTCATTCTGTTGCATTGCGGAAGCTTCTGTCGTGAAAACAAATTCCTCGTATGTGTAAACATACCTAGCAATAAAGCTCATTCTGATTCTGATACTGATTCTATTTTAACATGGGGAGTCTATGAGATTGACTCCCTTTTGCAGCCAGCCTCTAGCGGCCATTCAATTAATTAAAGTTTTAGTCACTTCCTTGTTGGCTTCACGAGAGAGTGGGAGGTTGTCGCTTGGTGTGTAGCCTATGAGTGTGTGCATGCGGGGGAGGGGTGTGTGATTTTCGAATAAAAATCGAATAATGCCCAGTGATTTTCGAATAGTATTTTATATATGTGTATATATATATATATATATATATATATATATATATATATATATATATATATATATATATATATATATATATATATACAAACACAATGTTGGATAGACTGCAATATTTTGAAAATAGAGAATAAAATGCTTCATGTATTATTTCCGTGCTGAAACATCCAGTTGATTAGGTATGTATAAATAATATAAAACAGAAATAGACAAAAGCCAGTATGGACAGTTGTGAAACTTTCAATTTCAGTGCTTTGTCAGTTCCCCTACTGAATCAGAACTGAACTCGATCAGAATCCTACAGCAAACACAGTTGAGAATCACTGTTGTGTAGAAGGTATTTGTAAAATATATGCCTAACACATATATTTTTTTTTCATCCTTTGCCATGTAAAAAATAAATGAACAATAACAGAATCAATTCTTTAGTATTCTGACAGGAACAGCAGAAACTGAGCTTGTTCAGCTTGATACAGATCATTATATGCCATGTAGACTGAGTTAATGTTGTCTCCAGTCTCTCTGATCCTTTCCAGCTTTTGTTTGATGTGATCCTATGACAACATCTGATTTTACATTCATATCACATTTAACAAGCTACTAGATGTTAACGGTGCTGCAGTTAGAACTGAATGTACTTGTACTGCGAGTTTCTTGTTGTGGATTTCTAATTGGTTTCTTTCCGTGACTAATGTATGTGCTTACAGTGCTGGTAATGTAATCAGAAAACTGTTATTCATTCATTACTGATAAACAACAAATCAAACCATACAAAAGATCAGGCCTCTGTATTTAAAACAGTTTTTCATATTGCCTGTTGTTCACTAGTCTTCATTGCCTTCTGTACTCTATCATGTTAACCAGAGTGACCTTCAACGATGCAAAAATGCTCTTGATGTCACAGTATAGGCACTTGAATCATCTGATGCATGTATCATTAAAGACTATGAGATCAAAACTAAACTTGTGTGCCCATATGTGTATCTATACACTACTAAAAAGTTACAGTAAGATTTTTTAACAAGTCTCTTATGCTTATAAAGGCTGATTTCATTTGACTAAAACAGAGTAAAAACAGTAATACTGTGAGCCATCATCATCATAATTCCTATGTGAATGTATATGTTAAAATGTAATTTATTGCTGAATTTTCCAATCTTCAAAGTCACATGATCTTCAGAAATCATGCTAATATGCTGATTTGCTGCTCAAGAAACATTTCTGATTATTATCAAACAAACAAACAGTTATGCTGCTTCATATGTTAAATATATGTTATTTTTCCAGGATTCTTTGAAGAATAGACAATTTAAAATGCAAAAAAAAAAAAGTTTTTAAACCTGCCCTTCATCAGTCATCTATCTATCTATCTATCTATCTATCTATCTATCTATCTATCTATCTATCTATCTATCTATCTATCTATCTGTCTTAGTCATTCATGTCTGAATAGAGAGAGAGAGAGAGAGAGAGAGAGATGCTATCTTTCACTGCAACTGAACAAATGTACAGTATATTAAAATTTCAGAAGTACTTGGTGCATTGTGTCAGTAATGTTGAATTAATGTTTTCATACAGGTACATAACAATGTAACATCATACCCTGAATTTTTAAAAGATCTGTAAGATCTTGTAGACTCATTTCAGTGATGGCAGACAGCTGGCTGAACAATTAAACTATGTGAAGTGAGACATGCATCTGAATGCCCAGTATAAACCACAATTTAAAACCCAGATCTTATCTGTAATTTTTATATATGTAAGTAGTTATCATCAGTGTTTGCTAATATATATTCTGTCTAAATCTGCTGTTATTCAAAACTGAACCACAACATTATATACACAGCATCTGTTGAGGCAAATCTAGATATATAATCCACTGCACTGGTCATAACGCAGAAATCAAAACTAGTGTTTTTCTTGCTTGCTTCATTTTTTCTGTGGACATTTACTGTCCTCTTGTGTCCTAGACATCTATCTGCAGGTACAAACACATACTGTACTCATGTGTGTGGTTACCTTTTTCTCATCTTATTTATGGAAATGCAACCACTTCATTGCATGTATATTATTGCTACTTTTTGCATGTGTATCACCGACACTATTTAGCTTAGAACAGTAGTAAATATTACATTCAAATTTCACAAAAACTACCTTAACACTTTTTATAGTCTCAAATCCAGCCATTCTGGCCATTTTAATTTAATTTGTTTTGTAAATTTTCTTTACAAAACAAGAATGACACTTTGTACTGTTAGAATTCACTGCAGGAAATGTCACATGGTCCAAGTTTATATTACAGGGCAACGTTCCCATTCCTCATTTGTCCACGTTTGTACTGATGCAGTGAAGCTGAAAGACTAATGGTGTTCAGCCACGTCTAATTGTTTTAAAAATATTTCATCTGTTAGAACTGGAATATATTTCAGTGTGGTATTACTGTAAAAACATTGCAAATGTCTTACTCAGTTTTGTATTATGTTAAGGTTTGAACTCAAGTTTAACAGTTTTGAAAACAGTAAATGTGCAAATCAGCCAGAAGGTACAGAGAGTTTTGGTGATGTCTGTGTCTGAGTGAGAAATTAATTTATGTAATGCATTTTATGCCAAAGCAATGATAAATGATCCACAGTTTACCCAGACAGACTGTGCTCATGTGTGAAGAGTTTAGAAAAATTGACCCAATATTGAAAAATTGGTCCTAGTGATTGTGTGTGTGTATATATAAGTCTGTAAGCATGGCATATTAGTTACAAGCAATGTATTCTACTGTAATCAGGTTTATGAAAAAGAAGTTTTCAAAATATATTAATCAAACATGAATAGCATTTTACAGACAGACCACATCGGGATATATATAGAGAGAGAGTTTACTGTGGGCTGTAATAAGCATCTGTGAACAGGAAACAGAGGTGTATATAGATATACAGTGGGGCTCCTGTGAAGGTGTGATAACATGTTTCTACACAAGTTTGCTGTTACCACAGAAAACAGTTAGCGCTCACTCTTGACCTTTGCATTAAGTAGCAGCACTCAGTATGCTGCGAGTGAAGGGTGTTAAAGCAGGTGTGTGACACCGTTAGTCACGCTGAGTGTGTGAACATATTGAAAACAGACTCATATTAGAATCACAGGGTCAGCATGAGCTCAGGCTTTCAGAGATACTAAACACCAGCTTTCAAAACCGCGTTCAGTACAAGACGGAGAGCATCTGAGTCATAATGTCTGAATATACTCATCCCTCAGTTAAACTGAAATCACATTTAGAGTATCAAACTTATTTGCAATGAAAATCTATTGGTCCAGGATTTCAGAGGGGTAGAAACAGTAGAAATAAGAGGGTTGTATTTTTGTTGAAGCACTTACAATAATTATTCTGTTAATATTTGAGCTGTTTTGTACATTATGCAAATATAATTTCTGTATAGTTTGTTCAATGCAAACAGTCCTTTACTGGTTATCTTTGCACGTCAAAAAAGTTACCACGTTTATCCATATGTAAGGTGATCAATACATTTTGAGTTCGGGTCTCAAGCATCTTTTGGGACAAATGTGGGCAAATTTTTTAAATAGTTTACTTAATGTGAGCGAAAAAAATATATAAAAATTGACTCAATTCAACCACACACACACACACACACACACACTTCAAAGTCAGATCAAAGTCCTACTGCAAGATTTGTTGAAGTTTCCAAAAAAAAAACACGTCTGAAACATGCTACTTGTTAGGTTATTGTTTATTCTTACCTATGTGTCTAGAAGCATATTTTGGCATCTTTATATAGTTTCACCCAACATGATTTTAGGTAACACTTTCAAATGCTGTTCCATCATTCATAAATATCTACACAAGAATACATGAGTAACGCAATATTAGCACTCTAGTAACTTCTAGTATCTAACAAGAAACTCTGATTAATGAATTAGTAAGTAATAGAACTACTAAGAACTACTGTATACAGATTGATAATTAATAGTAATAATGCATAATATATAATTAATTCTAAAGTGAAGGTGATGGTATCCCACTAGTAATGACTCAAGCATTACCAGCTTCTTCAGAAGGAATTACTAATTATTTGGATCAGTATTCTAAAGTGAATAACATGCTAATTCTCTAGTAATGATAGTAATTATTCAGGTGTATTTTACTCCCTTAATATCTCTATTGTGGCCCAAAAATAGGCTAGTCAGTGGGAAAAAAAAATTAATAAAATAAAATAAAATAAAATAAAGACAGAGGAAACGTATTTCGTGTTAAACAATTTTTATTTTTTTAAGTTGGCTCTTGAAATTAAGCTTTTTTATAGATGATTGCAGTGTTAATCATTTATAATTATAGGCCAATAATTCATTGTATAATAAACCTGTTTTGAAAGACCTTTTTAAAAACATTTTCAATGAGGAGTAAGCTAATCTTTATTATCCACGCAGCGCGTCAGTTACGCGGTGATGCACTGTGAAATTACTGAAATTACTTAATTGTAGTATTAATTTGATGATAAATGTAACTTAAGAATATTAATAGGCTTAATAATCAGAAGAATGTAACAGGCCTACACTAACTGAAAATGCCAAATTAGATATACCTAACTAAAGTGTAGAAAATTATTTTACTCAAAAATGTCATGTTTGTGAATTTAAAAAAAAAAAATTCTCTCAATTCGTTATTTAAATTTATAGGCCTACAGACTAGGAAACAGGTGCAGTTAATCACCAGCGTCAGTCACAAAATTATAGGCCTATATAAAATATATGCTAATCTTTGTGAGGACGACTGGCAACAGCTGGTCTTAAATTATTTAGACACCGCACACCAAACGCCTTGAACACCAACTGAAAACACTGACTGAGCTCAAATGATATTCATAATGCCGTCCGCTGGCTATGCCCCTGTAAATTAAAAAAATGTTTACGTATATTATTAATTGTATGATTTATGTTGAATATGGTGAAATTGGATTATTTTATTAGTTTGCATTCCTGATTATTTTTGTCAGTTGTTTAACATTTCTATCGTAAAGCAGCTGTCAGATATGAAATGTTTAGCTACTTACATCTTATCCCGCACTTTATAGCCGCTAACTGAAGCATCGCTTTGAAATTCTCGCTATGCAGCTTCTGTGAACATAAAGGCCGCCTACTTTGATTTGATTGGTCATCTTAGATATTTTTTGACATTGATGAGCGGTGACTGTCACCATGAAAGACGGCCGAGGCAGCTCCGATGAGGGGGTTTAAGTTTAAGCTTAGTTTAAGTTTAAGTGCTATGCAATATCTTTGCAGCATGTAGGGAGTTATTTCACAAAGTACACGTCTGAAAAATACAGAGGTCTGGACCTCGGTGACCTCATAGCTGGCTACAGGCATGAGGGTGAGTAATCAATGACAGAATTTTCATTTTTAGGTGAACTAACCCTTTAATGAAATGCAAATGCAATTTTTTAGGCAAGTATAAAAGCCTTTTTTATATATACAAAAAAATGCCTGCTCACTAAACTCTATTTTGATTGATAAATTAAGCAAGAAATCTTAAAAAAGAAAAAAATGTTAAAAAAAAAAAATCTTAAATTAAAATACATAATTTTAAAATCAATCAAAATAAGTATTCATTAAAATTAAATATTTATTTTGTTTGCCTGCTTGTCATGTGGCCATAACCATCGTCAGAGAAACTACGAGTAACTACCCAGCAAAGTAGAGGTGTGTTATTTTGAGACCATTTCGTGTTACGCCACCTCACCATCAGACTGGTACATCTCTATATCTAGACTGACTCAAGAAAAGAAACAGGAAGTGCTACTACTTGACATGAAAACAGGAAAATGCTGAACATTGAAGATTCTCTCCGCTGTGTTGACAGTTCTGGACGGGCAGATCAATGCCATTTACTATCAGTTTCTGGTGAAACAACACATTTGCCCACATCCTGTCTCTAACTTGTGTGAGTTTGGTTTTTTACCAGAGAAATTGTCACATGACTGTCAGAAAACCTCTTGTTTTGTGTAAATGCGGAAAGTCAAGAAACAACAAACTGGAATTTTTATTTTTAGAAAATGCTGAAGAGGAGACATTTGGTGCGTAGACAAAACACATTCTCACACTGATCCTTACCCTTAACTCTGTGTGTCTTTTAAAAGTGAGTTTACTGTTCTCCAGACCATGGGATGGACCTAATACTGTTATTTTCCCGTCTTTGAGACGCTTTGAATGGCTTTGATCCAGTCCTTGCGCTCATCGGCTGTTGCAGCCTGCAGGTAGTAGTGTATCTCATCTGACGTGATGATCTCAAAGAGATTGCCATCCACCTCGTATCTCTTGGCTGCAGGAGTTTATAAGAGAGAGAAACTTTTCAATTAAATAATTTTTATATTGTATAAACACTTTACAAATTAAATAGCATTATTATTGATAGGGGTCAAGCACTAAATGTGCTGTAGCCTCTATTGTAATTGTTGGTTTTCTTTATCATATGAATGGGAGTTCCCTTTCCATCGGTCCTTCTTCGAGAGACCAATCTACTTCAAATGTAAACTAAATGAGCCAATGCACATTGGCATGCGATAATTGCATCCAACTGCTGCTCATCACTGCACGAGAATAAGTAGGCAGCAGGTGCAACGCATATTCAGCTTTTCACTTCGGAGCCAAGCAGTTCTATTGTTCTGCTCTGCCTTTCTTATAAAGAGCAGTATAAATCTGGTGCCTCCTCCAAAGCGTCCCTGGAAAGGGTACACTTTCCCAGTGTTATCCAATTAGTCTTACTTGATGGGTCTAATTGAACAACAGTAATAGACTCTCTCCAAGTAAGCCCTGTCCTATCTTCCACCCTAGTTGCTGCGGGGGGACCAGGTGACTTACTAGGGGCGCAGGAAGGAGCAGCAATAGTGGCACTTTTTTAGGGATCCCAATTCGTTGGTCACCGACGTGACTCGGAGTGACCTACTGAAAGGGAACATCTTCGGTTACATATGTAACCCTCATTCCCTGAAGGAGAGAATGGAGACGTCAAGTCCCGTCGCCACAGTTGCTGTACCACTGCAGGGCACTAGGTCACTGGCTCGGTTCCTTAGCCAAAACCTGAATATGCGTTGCATCTGCTGCCTACTTATGCTCGTGCCGTGATGAGTAGCAGCTGCATGCAATTATTGTATGCCAATGTGTATTGGCTCGTTTAGTTTACACTCAAAGTAGATTGGTTTCTCGAAGCGAGATCCCAATGTGTCAGTCACCAACATGACATCTCTCACAAAACGATCGGTCTGTGCAAGAAACTGAACAGTATTTATATAGTTTTTTTTTTTTTACCTCTGATTCACGCATTGTCCAAACTGTTAGAACTCTCGTGAACGCGCTTCACAGCAGCAAGTGCCTGAGGCATCTTCTTCTTCTTGTTGCTTTATGGTGGATAGCAGACTTATAAGGGGATTACCGCAACCATAAACACTCTATCTACAATCTCAATTAGGAGTGTCAATGGTCCACTTGAGAGATAGGTGGCGGTAATGGACTTATAAGTCTGCGATCCGCTATGAAGCAACAAGAAGAAGATGATGCCTCACGAGCAGGCTGCTGTGAAGTGCGTTCACAAGAGTTCTAACAGTAGCATGAATCAGAGGTAAAAAAAAACGATATAAATACTGTTCAGTTTCTTGCACAGACCGATCATTTTGTGTCTTTACACATCAATGTATCGTCACGAGCCACAGGGTTTAATTTGGATTTTTTCTGTGCATGTTTTTTTTAATCATAATTTGTGTTCTAGGGAAGAAACAAAGTCACCTACATCTTGGATACCCTGGGGGTAAGCAGATAAACATCAAATTTTCATTTTTGGGTGAACTATCGCTTTAAACAAGACGTTTATGGCAGCCCTATTAACAGTACATAGGAAAAGAATGAAATATGGTGCACTGGTATGGGTGGTCCTGAATAGTAATCAGACCAACTCTTGTGTTTCTAAGATGTACTCCATACCGCCACCACCAGTTCAAAAACTTCTGAACACTTTTTCCTAAAAGCTACATTTTTAGTTGATCTGATCACATTTCTCATGCTGATCAAAATCAGTCTCTTAAATTTAGACTCCAGCCATTACATTATTCATGATTTTGAAATCATGTATTATGTTTTTTGCTACTCTTCCTTTAAATTATGTTGGAAAAAAAAAATATTTCACCTTAATTTTGAGGTGAAATGTTCTTTATCGGATTTGTGATATTAATTAGTTAAATAGTTTCATTAAGATGGCATATTTATAAAGCGGTGAATGGTCAAATGTGTTTAGTTGTATTATTTAGATAGGCCGGTCGTCATACCATCAGGCACATATTCCACTGCCGTCACGACTGAACCACGCAGGTGAATGGAGCCGAGAGGATCGTTCTCACCCACAGAGACACACAAACAATCCAAACCTTAAACAAAAGTCTTCATTTTACAAGATAAACTAAATAAACCAGTCGGTAGAAATGGGAGGAACATGCTTACTTTGGTAGGATCATAGTAGTGGATATAAGCAGGATCATCTCTCAGAATAAATTTTCTGACTTTCCAGTTCTTTCGCCTGTGACCCTGTGAAATGATGAAGAAGTATCTGAGAACATCTCATTTCTTATATTCTTATAAATGTTTATATTTTGCAAGAAGAACACAATTTGGGGCCATTGAAGTCGATGCTTGTTAAGTTATTCAAATTTGGTGTTGAAATATATGCTTGATATCACAGGTTTTGTGAGACTCACTCGTCTAATCTCACATTCAACCACCAATCAGCATCACAGGATTACTGGTGTTTATTCATCATGTGCTTGTTTGGCGCTTCCCTTACCAAAAAGTAGTATACTTCAAGTTTATTTTATTGAGTATACTTAAGTAAAGTTCGAGTATATTTTTAAGTATACTTTATGTAGCAAGTACTAAATTGGCCCACTTTCTAGTATATAAAAGTATACTTTTAAGTAAATTTACATATAACAGTAGCAAACTTTGAGTACACAACTAGTTTACCTCTATGTTTGTAGTTAGTACTGCAATTATAATAAAAGTGAACTTATAGGTATACTGATAGTTTACTAATTAAATACTTTGTACACTTTGAAGTATACTCTCAGTAAACTACTAGGTTTAGTCGTTTTACACTGCAAATATACTCGTAATGTTTCTTTAAGTGAACTTTACATCATACTTTACGTAAACTACTATGTCCCTATTTAGGTTTTAATTTGTATATATTTTGTTATGTGAATATCTGAACATACAAAACATCCAAAGAAAGAACAGGGTATCTGCTTGTAAACAAAAACATTTTATTCTATCTTCATGCATTCTTTTTTTAAACACTTTAATGTGGTTAAGTTTCATAAAAAATAATGAAATAACATTTTAAACAAAAAGCTGAAAAAAGACTATGAATTGGATTCAGAGTGATAATCAAAATGTAGATGGAGTCGATCAACACCCCAAAGCTTGACTGTAATTATTACCTCTTCATTTGTCGACATTTTATTCCATAACGTTACAGTTTTGATGCTGTTTCATGTCAGATGATCGTGTTACATGTGTTAGTATCTGTTGTTTCTTTTTCTTCTTCTCTTGTGTTTTTTTTTGGAAATTCTGTACAGAAGATGTGTACTAGCACCCACTACCATATAACAATGAAAACACGGATTCTAGGAGCACAAGTATAGTTCAAATATATTTAGACTTTTTTGTAAGTACAAGTCAAGTATACTTAAATGTTATTTTAAGTATATTTCTGAGAAGTACATAAAGCCCATTTCTGAGAAGTGCATAAAAAGTAAACTTAAAGCATACTTTCCTATTTTTAGTTTAAAAGAAGTATACTAATAGCAAACTTGAATAAACTTCTTTTTCATAAGGGTTACCTGTTTCAGCAAACAGCCCTGTTTGACTATGGCCCCTCTGAACTCCTCCTTCATGATCACGTCCTCATCGCTGGAGTAACCCTCACAAAAGAAACCACTATCTGCCTGCAGATCAACACACATGCACACCCTCAACAACAGCTCTCACTTCACAGACACGCCATTTGTTCCTGGACGCGCCCAATGCATCTAAATTTAAAATATAATACAGCTCTGTTCCAGATCCATCACTTAAGTGAGAGGTGATTGCTTTTGAACACTTACAGGAGAGACTTCACTCAGTTAATTTCAGTTTCACTTCAACATAATGCTAAGAAACAAACCATTTTAATTACATTTTGAATGAATGATTATACATTTACAATATACTTTGTTAATATTCCTTTACTTCAAAAAACAGGCCGTCATGTCACAGGAGTGCTTATGATGTCTTAAAATACCGTCTATGTAGGCAGCTCACTACGTATCAAATCTTACATGTGATGTACACTCTTAAAAATAAATGTTCCAAAAGGGGGTTTTCACAGTGATGCCATAGAAGAAACAGTTTTGCTTCCCCAAAGAACCTTAATTTTTTCTTCGCGTGAAGAACATTTTAATAAATAACCTTTTTCCACGGTAAAAAACCTTTTATGGAATGAAACGCGTCCAAGGACGGTAAAGTTTCTTTGTGGAACCGTTGATGGCAATAAAGAACCTTTATTTTTAAGAGTGTAGCCTGGAGTCATAAATCACACCGTGTTTGTTAACTTGGCCAGAGGAGAACTTTATTTGCCACCGCAATTCTGACTTTGTAACTTGCAACTGTGAGTTTATATCATACAGTTCTGAGAAAAGAAAAGTTCTGAGATTTTTTTTATTCAGAGGCAGAAACTGACTTCTAAGCTGGTGTTTAAAAGACACTTTATATAAAGCAATATCATCTGCAGCTAAATGAGAACAAAACTTGAATTGAACTGAACGGAGCTGAACGGTGTCAAGTATCTTTGTAGAGCTGCTTTGCAGCAGAATTTGCAACATATTTGAAGTTTGCATCACTGATTTGTTATTTTCCGTTTTATGTTTGAAACAGTCTGCATTGTACACCGCACTATAGAAATCAAGGTGACTTTTGGAATAGAGCCAATAATAATGTGCATTATATAATTTGTTAACTCACAAAGTAATAAAGAGCCTCGGTTTGGTCCAGGAAAACACACTCTGCTCCTTTTTCTGCGCCGTCTTTGGACACGTCTCCAGCGGGCAGCAGGAATCCCTCGTTTAGCAGTCCGGTGGCCAGCATCAGTCCCTCTGGTCTGTTTCTGGCCTTCCTCTCAGAAATCAGCCAGTCGATCACTGTGTTTCCTGCCAGCAGATCCACCAGGAGACTTATACAGATCAACAAAACTCACGGAAAGAGAGATTAAATGGAGATGTTCCTCTAGAAAAAACAGTAGGGAGCAATTCTAACTGTTAACTAATTGCTTATTAGCATGTCTGTTATATTGGCTGTTTATTAGTACTTATAAGGCACATTCTGCATGATTATATTCTGCCTGCCTAATCCTACTCAGTACCTAAACTAAACAACTACTATTAACAAGCTGCAAATTAGGAGTTCATTGAGGCAAAATTTAATGGTTTGTTAATGGCGAGAACTGGACCATAAAATAAAGTGTGATCGGAAAAAAAGAAAAAAAAGTCCTCAGTGATCATTCAGCTGTGTCACAGTAATACTTCTTATTTATAGTAGTATTAAGGTTTGGTCTAGTTCTTCATTTTACCACTGGAGCTGAAATGAACATTTTACCTGTGAAACAGTGATTGAACAGCCTTTTATCCTTCTCTACCTTCAGCTCTTTCACTCCTTTGTCTTGATCTTTCATTAGAACATACAGTTCACTGCAGACAGACAGAACAAAGGCAGTGTTTTAACAGCTTTGTTATTCACAGCAGTGTCTTTAAAACTATATTTACCATCCATTTCTTAGGTTTTAGCAGAAAACAGACACTCTTTTATTCAGTCATTGAAAACAAACCATTTGCATAAGATGAGCTGAATTATTGCTGAAATCACAGTGTAATACCTCAGGTTAACATTTTCTGGTAACCGAATGGATCGGCGCGTTGACTTCCTGGCAAACTTCTTGCCGCCCTGCAAACAAGTGATGGCTCTCTTGATATCTTTAACCCAAAGCTCCCTCTCCTCCAGGTGGGTCGCTTGGAAGAAATGCTCCTGGTTCTTAGCTGACCGGACCTTAAACACTAGCTGGTGACAAAAGCATATGAAAGCTATTTATGAAAAGCTCTAGATATGTCATCAGTATACTTGTCTTTGAGACGTCTGATTCCTTCACCATTCTTTTAGTGAAATCCTGGCATGGGCTGGTCAGAGTCGCACCCTTCAGAGGGATCATTCCCTTCGGACTGTTGTCTGTCTTCTTCTTGTAAAACTCAATGGCATCATCTGCTAACACCACCCACATAACCTTCCACGAGTTGAGCACTGTCCCCTGCAAAACAACAATACTCAGTACAAAAAGAGTAGTGCTGAGCTATAAACAAACAGCTTGTTACTTCAGTCCTCAGCTAAAGGAAAGACATCGTTTGATATGAAGGACTAGATCAGCACGGAATTTCAGTGTGGTGTGAACGTTCAATTTCGGTCATTTTCACTTCTGTGTTTTAGCTCACACGCAAAGCTGTGGGTTGAATTGTACTATATTTTCAACTTCCAGATCCAGATGCACAAATTTAGCTTTGTGTTCATTACAGTATTTCTTAAAGACAAGAATAGTAAGAAATGCTATTCCAAAACTATTTTTAGGGGTTCAATCCCTAAATAAATAAATGAATGTGTGGACAAAATGAAATGTATTTTACAGTACATGCTGCAATGAGGAAGAGGATGTTTCCACATCTACTCCCAAAATAGTGCAGCTTTACAACTTCATGGAAAAACATGACAAAACATCAGAACATGTCATCAGTACTATCATACACGTATTATCATGGTGCATGTTCAAAAATCAAAAAAAGTACAGCTTGCCATGGTACTTCCAGTTAATAGGTGACCCTGGAGCACAAAACCAGTCATAAGGGTAAAAAAAAAATTAGATTAGAGTTGTACAAGTTGAATACAAAAGCTTTCCATTGATGTATGGTTTGTTAGGATAGAACAATATTTGGCCGAGATACAACTATTTGAAAATCTGGAATCTGAGCGTGGAAAAAAATCAAAATACAGAGAAAATCTCATTTAAAGTTGTCTAAATGAAGTTCTTAGCAATGCATATTACTAATAAAAATGTATGTTTTGATATAGATACAGCAGGAAATTTACAAAACATCTTTATTAAATATGATATTTACTTAATGTTCTAATGATTTTTGGCATAAAAGAAAAATTGATCATTTTGACCCGTACAATGTATTTTTGGCTGTTGCTAGAAATATACCCATGCTACTTAAGATTGGTTTTGTGCTCCAGGGTCACATATAGCCAATATTGTTCAGTGTCAGCATCAAAAAATATCACCCATATCTCAAACACCTTAATTAAATGATCAATTAGGCAGACATACAAATGCTGTTGGGTTCATCTGAAGTCTGAGTTGCAAAAGTATCTTTAATTTTGTTGTTGTAGACTTTCTAAAACTTTAAGGGTATAAAATGTTCAGTGTGTTTGGATGAACACCGAAACATCTCGTCATTTTTTTTTTTTTTTTTTTTTTATGTGGCCCAGTGATTTTAAATAAAGAGTTTGTTTGGAAAATCTTTAATTTTACTTGTCAGCAAAAATTCCTTTTAAGATCACTAGTGATACTGACGCTGACACATTTTACAGAAAACCTAACGCTCCATATCACAAACCCTGAAGCACACCACAGAAAAGCTATTATTGCACCACAGAATCACATATAAACGGAAGATAAACCCCAGTCTTACCTTCTTCACTAAGTACCCTTCTCTGATTGTTGTTGGTTCCATAGCTGTGAGGTACAGCAGCGAGTCTCGGTCTACAGGGAGTGCTGAATGCAAGACCCATACAGTTCAGCTGAATCTGTGTCTGACGTGTAACCTCTGTTGACAGTTATAGACACATTTTGATGAAAGGGAAGTTACGCGCTGCCTGACAGACAACTTTATGGTCAGCTAGTTTCCTCTGCATTTTCAACCCACACAGCAAATGAGTCAGAGGGCAAATGATACGCTTGTGTTTAGTGATAATGAGCCCACGGGCACACATGATTATTTTATGCATGTCAGTGACAGTGAAAGAGTTTTTTTTTAGCCATATTTTTAAAAACTAGTGTCCATTTTGGTCTTAATATGGCCTTTCATTTAACATCTGCAAACAAGCGTATTGTAAAAAACTGGTTCTTGATAAGAGGGCCCTTTATGAACCTATTTTAGTGCAGCATGAACCATATTTTGAAGCCTGCACCTTCTGTGGGAATAATACTAATCACATTAGAGAAGCAATACTTTCACAGGAAGCTGAATGAAGATAGTTGAAGTGTTACAGAAGACAGGTGTTTGAAGCATTTGTGTGGTCACAGAAGAAGGACCCGACATAGGCTGTGTTTGCAGTTTATCTAGAATAATAAAGTACTGTTTAACACCTGAGAATGTAAAACATTATCCAGTTGTTTACTGGATTGTTTAATGGTATATATATATATATATATATATATATATATATATATTATATATATATATATATATATATATAGCATTAAACAATCCAGTGCTATATATATATATATATATATATATATATATATATATATATATTTATACCAATATATATAAGGTATTTTTCACACGTTTTTAACCAATTGAAAGGTATTTTTCACACGTGGTTTTGAAAGGATGTGAGAGAGTTGTACCACGAGATAATATACTTCATTACCTCATCTGTGCCTTCAGATGCAGCTGAGAGTGGAAGCTTATCCAAATATTACAGACGAAATAGCCTTACTGAGGTGGTGCTGTGACAGTAATATATCAGACGGTGGATATACCACTAAATACATACTGTATTGTAATAACATACAATAACGTCTTTTTGATTTGTATTTTGATACCATGGTTCTGATTCTTGTTCATATAAGTCTACCATATCATTTACACCCTGCTGAAAAAAAACAAAAAAAAAAACATATAATTTGTAATGCTTGTATGGGTCATAATGGCATTTATAATGATCTTAATGGAAATGGTAATGGTCCCTGTGGGTCTCTATGGATAATTTGTCACCTTCCATTGGTGGCTTGGTAAAACCACTAAATCCTAATGGAGTATGTCCCAAAACACACTACAGGAAACCATTTTTTTTTTTTCTGGTTAATAGTTGATAGTTTGTAATGTTTCTCTTATGGTATTTGTAGTGGAAATCATTAGAATTTCTGTTACTTTTTTTTTTTTTTTTTTTTTAAACAGGGCTGTACATGGTACTTTGAGGTAGCTAAAGAAATACCATTGTATTTGATGCCCAAAACCACATGATACTGTCATGGTGCATGTTCAGAAACCAACAGCAGAAATGACCTTGGAAGTGCTTTCTGCGATGCGTTGTTTTACACGTTACAGTGTAGCAATTTAGTTCAGCCTGAAATATCTTGACCTGTATCCTCACACCTGACTGCCAGCTTTCCGCATCGTTTGACGTCATGGCTGTGAATCCATGACTATTGGCGTAGTGAATTTTCCTCTGGAGCAGCAGTCTAAAGACCCTCAGTCTGTAGTGTTCACTGGGATGTATGACACTGAGGGAGTAGCACACACCAAATCCGGAGAGAAGCAACATACAGGTGAGAATTGACCACCTGAGGAGCTGATCGCTTTCCAAATGGGGTTTTCTCTTGGAAACAAGTATAGCAATGCAGCTTGAGGATTTGAAACTATGAATACAGGCTGAAGAAGTATGCGACTGGAAAAAAACAACAGATGACACCGTCTACAACAAGAGAGACCACTGCCAATGGGGCAACAGCTTCGAGTACGAGTGTAAACCCAACGACACACACACCCTCATGTGGATCAGTAAAGAACTGTTCCTGTAAAAGAGTTCGTGGTCACCAGTGAGATAAGCCAATCTGGTGAAGAAACAAATAATGGGCAAGACAGCACACACTGTAAAAAAAAATCTGTAAAATTTACGGCAATAAACGGCAGCTGTGGTTGACGGAATTTTATTATAAAAAATACTGTAGCAACATTTTAGGTTTTACGATTTTAACTTAAATTTACAGTTAAATACCGAAATTTCATTAACTGATATCTGTAGCAGCCGCGCCACAAGGATATGTGTTTTACGTGTATTTACGCGATGGTCTATGGGACAGTCTCAAGCCTCCCTGTTTTCATCCAAAATATCTTAAATTGTGTTCCGAATATGAACAAAGATTTTACGGGTTTGGAACGACATGGTGGTAAGTGATTAATGACAACATTTTCATTTTGCGGTAGAGTAACCCTTTAATATCCCAACCTATTGAAGAACTTAAATTTATTTTGCAATACACTGATAACCACCAAATTGCAGGTAAAGGATGAGAAAGTCCAAAGCCCATCACAAGCAGCTTTTAAATAATAACATATATAGAACGTGCACAGTGTCATTCATACAAACACTAAACACCATCATGGTAACACACATGAAACTGAAAAAATGCAATAAACATTCATTAAACAACATTGAGTGTAACACACAAGCCTAATATACAAAACTGATAAGAAAAAATAAGAAGACATAACATAGTTATTTCAAAAATAAAAAAAAAATCAAATTTGAAATGTAATGCAGGGAATTCTGGGAATGTCAATTTACATTTTGTTCACTGTAAATTATAGCATTTTTCACTTCCAAAAATGGTATACTACCGTAAAATCACATGAAATGTCCAATACAGTTTTTCACCGTATATAGTAGGGAATTTACTGTTAACCATTTAACAGGTTTTACTGTAGCATTTTAACAGTTTTTACCATTAAATTCACAGTCATTTTTTACAGTGCACTGTCATTCTCATTGATATATGAATCAGAGTAGGGGTGTAGCCTTTCCTGCTAGTGCTGTGTGACTTAGACGTTTGTGATGAAATGGGAGTGTCGCTGCTGGAAAATCAATGCAATGTATCTGATGCAATAGCTGCACTTTACCCTGTTTGTTGTAGTGTTGTCTCTTTTGCAGTTTTCCTACCAGTTGTCTACCGCTGAAGAACCCAGTGATGATGAACTTTACTTTTATACTTGAGTTTACAGATTTTATATAGATTTCATGTTAAGTTGTGGGGAAGTCATGGCCTAATGTTAGAGAGTTTGACTCCTAACCCTAAGGTTGTGGGTTCAAGTCTCAGGCCGGCAATAACACGACTGAGGTGCCCTTGAGCAAGGCACCGAACCCCCAACTGCTCCCCGGGCGCCACAGCATGAATGTCTACCCACTGCTCCAGGTGTGTGTTCACGGTGTGTGTGTTCACGGTGTGTGTGTGCACTTTGGATGGGTTAGATGCAGAGCATGAATTCTGAGTATGGGTCACCATACCTGGCTGTATGTCACGTCACTTAATCCACATAAATATAGCATTTTCACAGTAAATTTGACCCATATGGATATATTTATAGTGTGTCTTTTTATGAGTATTTTGTAATGGTGCATTGTGATTTATGTGCAATAATTGTAAGTTGGGTGTATTTTTCCATATTTTTGAATTTTTTTCAAAATGGTAATGCTGTTTGAAAGAAAAATAAAGTCTACCAAAAATGGGATGTGGTGTGCTTTAACTGACTGACACATGCATGCAGCACCACGCAGAGGTTTTCAGACCCCAGTGTCACTGCGGAAATTACCCTTATTATACATTTTTAGCTCATCCCACAACTGGAAATGACTGATAATAGAGGGTTACCAAAATAAAGTAGCACTTGGCTGTAGAAATGATCCCAACATGCAGCCAGCAGGTGGCGCTCTAGCATAGTGTTAAAGAAACATCAAGAAGATTACGTATTAGCATGGTCATAAAACATTTTATGATCCTGGCATCTTAAATGAGGTCCCTAAGACCACGATAAGACCTTAAAGTAAGGTGGTGTAAGAGCACTTTAAAACCGTCTTAAAGGGTTTAGTTCTAATCTAATCAGATTAGAGTTTAACATAAAAATATATAGGCTACTTGTCCATCTCACTGCAGTGCGAACAGTTTAAAAATATGCTTTTTGTGGTGATTTTAAATTGTGTGTTTATATAAGGTTACTCCAGACTTTCAGGGGAAAAAAGTTTAAAATTATGTAAAAAAATATGTAAAGAAGAATGAAAACGGTAGTAATAATTGAAAATTCAGTTTACTTGCGTTAACATCTTAAGTCAGACTATAATTCAGCGAAACATCAGGATTCAGTACGCTACAGTCAAAAGCTTTGAACAGGAATATTTTTAATGGTTTTTAAAGAATTCTCTTCTGCTCACCAAGCCTGCATTTATTTGATCCAAAACACAGCAAAATCATTAATGCTGTGAAATATTTCTACTGTTTAAAATAACTGTTTTCTATTTGAATATATTTTAAAATGTAATTTATTTCTGTGATCAAAGCTGAATTTTCAGCATCATTACTGCAGTGTTCAATGTCACATGATCTTCAGAAATCAGTCTAATATGCTGATCAAGAAACATTTATTATTATTATTATTATTATTATTATTATTATTATTATTATTATAACTACTACTATTATTATTATTATCATCAATATTTAAAACAATTAAGTGCATTTTTATTCAGGATTCTTTAATGAATAGAAAGATCCAAGCATTTATCTGAAATAATAATAATAATAATAATAATAATAATAATAATAATAATAATAATAAAAAGCTTTTGTAACATTATACACTATACTATTCATAAGCTTGGAGTCAGTAATTTATTTATTTATCTGTTTTTTTTTTTTTTTTTTTTTTTTTTTTTTTTAGCAAGGATGCTTTAAATTGATGAAAAGTGATGATAAAGACATTTGTAATATTGCAAAACATTTTTATGTCAGATAAGTGCTGTTCTTCTGAACTTTCTGTTCATTCAAGAAACCTAAAAAAAGAATATACTCGGCTGTTTTCAACATATTAATAATAATAATACTAAGAATAATAATAATAATAATAATAATAATAATAATAATATTTTTTTTTTATTAATAATGATTACAGTTTTTTGAGCATCAAATCTGAATATTAGAATGATTTCTGAAGGATCATGTGACTGGAGTAATGATGCGAAAAATTAAGCTTTGAAATCACAGGAATAAATTACATTTTAAAATATATTCAAATGGAAAAATAGTAGAAATATTTCACAATTTTGCTGTACTTTGGATCAAATAAATGTGGCTTGGTGAGCAGAAGAGACTTCTGATACAGCATTATAAATCTTACTGTTCAAAAACCGTTTGAGTATATACTCGCTACTGTACTTCCCCACCCAAAAATGTCACTTTTTAGAGAATAATGTCATTATTTCTTCTCTCAGAGATAATGTAAAAATGACTAGTTGGTGTGAAGTGATAATTATGAAACTGGAAGAACTTAAAAAGTCAATAATCATATTTTCTTTGTTCTCTCATATAATTAATTAATTTTAGACTCAATAATAAGACATGTATCGATGATGAGAAGGACATGGAAGTGAATGACCCCAGCTCGTGTGTGTTTGAGTGGGGGGTGAAGGCAGGGAGGGGGTGGAGCTAAGGTTTCCCGTATGTAGTGTATCGAAGGACCGCCCATCGGCGCCTCCTGTCCCCGCCCCCTTCGCGCCTCGTCCAATAGCAGCGAGCCTCCTCCGCTCCTCCCCCTCCCCGCCCCGCGGCTCCTCCTCGCGTCGCTGCTGCAGTGAAACCCACGGAAACGGACGGAAAATAGGTTACGCTGCTGTCGTGTCCAAACCAGCCTTTTCTTTACAAAACAACGAGACCAGGAGCAGAATTTCCCTCTTATTTTTGTGCTCTCATTTACTGCTGTTCATCTCCGAAGCGGAATTCCGTCGCGCAGGCAGCAAAATGGTGAGGAACGCAACGCATTCACTGTAAACAAATACCAAATATCATCATTTCAAATGCATCCTAAAAACACTGGTCAACAGATTCAGCGTTTGGCTGAGCTGTAATAACATGAAGATTCATGGGTTCCCTGTTGTGCATCTGCCAGGTTGAGGATCTATTCTTAGTCTTTTTCATGCAAAGTGGTTGCAAAATGAACGCTTACCAGTTAGTAACACAGCACTGAATGCGCCTGCTGCCTCGGTGATGCTGTGTGGCATTTAAAGTTAAAGCCAGAGCTATTAAATATGACATTAGTCAGCTGTTACTAGAAGCCATTTCTATTATTGTATCAACAGTTTGATAAATAAGAGAACTGGATGCCATAAGCATCGTATTCAGGTTGTCTTTATTATATAAAGTTGTTTCATCTCACCTCTAATCAAATTTTCTAGTTATCTGAATTATGCACTTAACCATACAATGTAGTACTACAACTCTACATCCAGCCCTTAGGTTTATAACTAGGATTTTAAAAATAGTGTTGTGGTGGTAATCCCATGCTATTGAATGATTACAGTAATCATGTGATATTTACATGGTACTTCCAAAAAAAAAAAAAAAAATACTCATGGATACTTGTTTGTAACAATGTTGTGAATCTCTATTACACTAGAAATTCAGTAGTGAATTCAGTGATACTCCAGAAACGTATGACAGTACGATGGTAACCAACAAGAAGATGCTGTACTAGAAGCCTCACCTTTAATAGCCTGCTTCAGAAAGCTGCAAGTTAACTGGAACAAAAACTAGGTCTGCCCTGCCATGTTCTGTTCCAGGTCCGTAGGGCTTCGGCGCTTTAATAAAACTGTGCGCCGTTCTTTTTCTGGAAGAGTCTTGTGACAGACTGACAGCGGTCGGGTCGAACACAGGCCTGAAACACACGGAGCTCGTCTTGTGACGTGTGGCAGACGAAAACTGAAGATCAGTCTTTAATATGAAGACTGATGTGGTGCTGCTTATTCATTTCATTGACTGAGTTACAAATATTGTGTTGGCGTGCGTATAGAAGAAGCATAAGTGGTTTATATGTGCTGTTATAAGTGCAGGCTGTGGCTCCGACAGATTTCAACAGTTTTGAAAACTTTGGTGACGCTAGTAGCACAGAAACATTTAAAGATGAACCTTCAGAACAAAGCATCATGAGGTGCTGCCACCACCATATGTATATAACCGTCTCAGATGATCCTGCAGCTGGAGAACTGCTTTACTTCAGTATTTTAGCTGCTACAGCCCCGGGCAAACCTCTTCTCCAGGAATGGCTTTTTATGGCCTTTCCTTACAGAGTAGTGTCATGCAGAGCTCTTGATATGTTCGTTAGGATCTGCAGTTCAGTGAGCCGGGGAAACCCTCGCAAGGCACTCTGCATGTATAAGAGACACAGAACCGTAGCTTGTTCTTGCAAACTTCATTGGATATTTTTTTGGGCTTGACATTCAAACACTAGTCCATATCATTATACAGTAACTTCTGTGGATTCCACGATTGTAATAATTCTGATGTTTCATCATTGAACCCTTCAGGCACTAAAGAGTTATTATCAGTTTTCACTGGATGTCATATAAGGTCTGGTACATGCTGCAGTTTATTTTGTGGAGAACCGCCCACCTAGACAGGAAGAGTCTGTCTGACATGTAAAGCTAGTATTGCTCCCGCGTGGAGTTGGGATCACTCTCCAGGTGTCACACACACACACACACACACACACACACACACACACACACAGAAGCGGAGGCCTGCTCTCAGGCAGTGTGCAGCTGTTTGTGAGCATTAGTCATTTTTTGTGGGCATCGTGAAGGAGAATGAAGAACCATCTTATCAGTTCTCTCCCCTTTGTTACTCATGCTTGCAATTTTACTAAATAATAATCTTTAGTTTTAGGGCTGATATTTTAAGTTATTACTACATGGATATCAGAATATATCCTTACATCGAGAAGAGTCTAGTTTTAATATATTCCTATATAAAGCAGGGAGAATCTCTGTGTCTATTCTTTGTGTTTTGAACTAGCAGGAATGGATCGCGACGCCGTCGGTACGGTTTGAGGTGTGTGTAATATATTATGTCTAACCCCACCACAAACCACTTATTTGGCCTCTAACCGTATTAAATGTAATTGACATGAGCATAATGGCCATCAAAGACAGACAGTTATGATTATGGCCAGCCATAAGCAGCATCTCTCTCTATTTATTTTACACTGTCTTATTGAAGACGTTTTGTGTATACTTATGTTTGCTTTGCAGGGAGCAGCAGTTGCGTTCACTGTGCGGTGCATGTTTTGTGCGGTCTAATTGACTCTGAATGGCCGATGCATTATTTATGAACTGCGCTCTTAGGTCTTCCAGACAATGTTCAGCCCACTAAAGAGTTCATTTACATCTCAGAAGAGCCCGCTAATGAGTCAGGATTTCATTAAAAACGTCGTCTTTTCCTGTCTGTTCTCTCTTTTTTGAGCTGCAAGGCTTCATTTTCTCTTATACTCATGGATGGTAAGGTCTACCGTGAATAATCATTGCTGTAAATCATGTTTATTTTGGACTCGGGGGATCTGATATTAATAACCCAGTCCCACTCTTCAAAAACACTTCAGATACCATTTTACTGCAGCTCTGCATTTGCATACACTTGCTTCTGCTTTTCACAGTCGGTTTCGTAGCTTTGTGATGTTTCATGTCTGAGGATGCAGGACAAAACCACAGAGAGTCCTGCAGAATCAGTACAACTCTGTCATTGTAGAAAGATTACCAATTTGAATTAAGCCTGAATTTTTGTTTTTATCTCCAGATGAAAACAATGTTTTAAATAATAAGAAAAGTAATTGACTCATCAGCTGTTCACTCAAAACACAAAGAATCCAGACTCCAAATGTTTGAAACTAACACTACTGTGTATGGAGTTGATGTATTACAGAGAATGAATAATCTCTCATCTGTCCCTCACTGCTGTGACAGATACAGAATATGGGCCTTTGAGCCCTTGAACTGAATGGGACTTTATAAATAATAAATCAAAGCAGATGGAGATACAGAGAGGGGAGCCCTTCAGTATTTCATCTTCTAGAACAGAGCGGCAGCAGCTCGTTGTTTCAGTTTCAGTGTCTCTGTGTCACAGCCGAAACGTCTGTATGCAGAATTATTATAATGTTTATTTTTTTTATGTATCTTAAAAGGATGAAAAAAGTTTCAAAATAATCTAAATCAGAACAGGCTGGCAGGGCATCATCGGTAGGCTGTTTTTTATATATATATTTATTATTTTTATTATAATGTGCTTAAAAAATTTGCTTTTTTACAACGGCAATTTTTTTTTTTTGATTTATTAATTCATTTATTAATTTGTTTATTTTTAGTTTGACATGTATAGACAAATTATACCTCATCATAATTTTAAAATGCCTCCGATACTAAATATAATTCACATATATACCATACACATCGTTTCAAAGCAGCTCTACAGAAGTCCAGTGTTTCTACATCACAAGGGAGTGATCTGTTATCTGAGAAGACTGTGGCATTAAAGCAATGCTTGCATGATGTGATCGTGATAATTACAATGAAAGGTCAATCTGACGGTGATTGACTCGTCTCTTCACAGGTGTTGAGGTCCTCTTCCTAATGGTTTACTGACTGTTTTTTGACCCCTGAAATATGACGCTCTTTCGTATTGCTCTCTTTCACACTAATCTGTTGTCTGTATGTATCATGTGGTCATGTGTAGTGTATTTAAGAAAAGTTCATGGGATCTGCATGTTCATGTTGCTCATGTTTCTTTCTTTTTTTTGTAGGGAAATGAGGCAAGTTATCCCCTGGAAATGTGCTCGCATTGTAAGTATCATTACATTTCCAGCTATTTTGCATACATAACTTTCATTTGCTAAAATGCCGATCAAACCTAGATGGTGACTGAAGCGTGATCACTCATACTTGCTAGTCGTCAAACAGATATGAACAGATGAAGTAAAGCTCGTCTCCAGAGATGCCGAGGCTTATTTTTAGCTCTGAAACTGTTCAATTAGTCTTGCTTCCCTTTGATGTGTGCGAATGTTTAACGCATGCAAAACTAAGCCAGAGATCAGAAGAGAGGAAGACACTAAGAGCCATAGCTGGGAGTCAGCGGCTCTGTGCTCATGAGCTCCAGTGCAGCTGTTAATGAGCTGTGAGGATCTGGCGCCCGTGGGGCTCGACCCGCTCTCACCACATCGTGTGAAGAGCTCTGCTAGGATTAGGGTAGCTTGGGTAACTGTGAGTGTGTGTGTCATGAAAACAGGTAAATGTGTGTGAGCTTGACCTGTGACAGCTTTGGCAGCTTCAGCGATCTGGAATACAGTTGAGGTCAAAAGTTTACACTCCCTCTAGAATCTACAATTTTTTGAATTATTTTTCCAACAAAAGAGGGATTATACAAAATGCATGTTTTTGTTTATTTAGTACTGACCTGAATAAAATTTGTATTGGTATTTGAACCCTTTCCAACAATGACTCCATCTTTTCACACTGAGGAATAAAGGATTTGTGGGAGCTGAAGGATTTTTCTGAAGAACAGCAGGCAGTTTAACTGTTGAGGACAAACAAGGGACTCATGAACAACTATCACTAAACAGAAAACACTGCTGTGGATCATTCAGCTAACAACACAGTATTGAGAATCAAAGAGATGAAAACTTTTGAACCGGGTCATTTTTATAAATTCAACTAATATTTTCTCCTGTGGACTATAAGTAAACATCTTTTATGTGAAATATCTTATTCACTTCACCACATCATATGAAGAGCATTTTGCAGATTTTGAAAGGGGGATGTAAACTTTTGTCCTCAAGTGTATGCACACACACAAACACACACACATGTTCACTACATCAACACACGTCTGCTTATGGGTCTGTCCATTTGCAGAGCTTCTGGGTGAAACAAGACCTTTTTTTGCATCGAGATTTTATTAAAGGAATAGTTCAGCCAGATTATAGCAGAACTGTTATAATTACTCCTCATTCTTTGTAGCTGTAACATACTAGTCTTTTTAATACAATAACAATGATTGGATGCAAAAGCACCATGAAAGTGTCATCAGACTCGAATGCTCAAACATCAGACTGGAATTCAGGCTATTCACTGATAATCGTGAATTGTCTGATCTTGAGAATCTTTGCAACTGGATCTTTGATTCATAAACAAATCATTCAGACTGGTTTTGTGAACTGGATCATCTGATTCATTGCTGAGATCTGACTCAGAACAATGTGTTCATGAATGTTTTGCCCTTCCCCTTTATTCCTAATGTTAATTATTCTCAGTGGTGATGCAATACAGTGTTGTTATTGCTTTTTTAATTTAAAGATCAAATTAACGCAGTTAAACAAATACTACATACTTCACAACTGAAATGTCTTTTAGTTTTTCTCGTGACATGGGAGAAATCCTCATTAATGAAACCATCTGTTTTGATTTTATTATTCTTAACTATATAAAAATATTGTAATTATATATATATATATATATATATATATATATATATATATATATATATATATATATATATATATATATATATATATTGTAATACATTTTAGGCATTTATGAAAATTATAAAATAGCCAGTTAGGGGTTGATTGCCATGAAAATAATGTCACAATGCAAAAAATCCTAATGAGGCACGAATTCATACCAAAAATTTTCCATATGGTTTTTTGGTTCGGTAAACGTACCAAACAAATACAGCATTGTTTTAACCACTGCACGAGTGGAACTTCATTCAAAACTTCCGGTTTCATATATTGTTACTTTTGATAAGAAGGTCCCATCTTTTAAATGATGTCCATTCTTTCAGGAAAGTCAAACAATGAATGGCGTTTTGGCACTCTTTGATGTGACGTAACAGATCGCTGTATCGCAAGTGAGCGTGATCATTTCTCTTCACTGCTAGTTTTAACGTGAAATAAACATGAATGAACATTTCATGCCTTGTGTAATTGCTCAATCAGTGTTGAAACTGTGGAAATACAGCAATAAAACATTTAATTTACCTCAGGCAACTCATCAGAGTCCACAGCTTGTTCATTCGCTCGAGAAATGAAGTCTAGAGAAGAGCACATCGCCAAATATTAAACTACATAGTCATTATGTTTGACTTTACCTGCTATAACATCACTGTAATGATGTCTTAATTAGGCTATTTAAATTGTTTAAATCAATCTGATGTAAAGCAAGTTATGCCAGCCACTGTGTAAATGAATACATTTCAACAACAAATAGAAATTGTATAATTTAGAAGTTCATTTAAAAAACTCCTTTATGTGCAATTTACATGTTTGTTTTTTTTTTTTTTTTTTTTTTTTTAAGTTAAGTGTGTTGATTATTATATGTAAAAATAAATAGTAATGGAATTTAAGTTTGGGCTCTGTTAATTGTAACCTTATAGTAATGTAAAAGAGCTCCTTTATAAAATACAAAAAAAAATTAATAAATTGCCTATATATATATATATATATATATATATTTTGCATTTGGTTAAGATCCACAAACCTGCATATTTCTTGTATGTCCTGCTGTTCGGTGCTATGCTTTTAATCACATTTTTTTATTTTAAGCTAAAATTTTACCAGGGGCGAGTTTCGTTTGATTCATACATAAAGAAACCAACAGAACTAGAAGAAAGTCTACTGTAGTACACTTGGTGTTCACAAAAATGCGCCGTCTTCAAGTAATCTATTGAACTTTTCATACTCGTGTGATAGATTAAAGCTAATTTTTGAGAGCTGGCGGCTTGCTCATGCAATTGACCTACTTACAGGAGCGTATGTGGAGTAATGTACTAGCATGTGGCATCCCAAACTGTCTGTGAGCGCTCAAAATAAACCCGGTACGTGTGCTGGAGTCCCGTGTCGTGGGGGGTTTTCCTCAAGGCACTTTTGGAGGCTTCTTATGAGCTCACAGCTAAAAGCTCTTCAGGACTTGCCCAGTGGTCTTTATTAGGGTGATGTCAGGCTTTGGCCGTCGGCGACGAGAGTAACGTTGATGGATCTGAAACAAGCTGTGGTACACGAGGAGAAGCTCAGTGAGCAGCACATTCCAGCGCTCTGACTTTATTTATACGTCCATCCAGCTGCAGTCTGTGCATGATGAGTTATTATTGAAGCTTGAGGATGAAATATCACCTCTGGGCAAGGCAAAGCTTTCTAACACTCATGAGAAGCTTAGCTAATTTACTTGTTTTTAATTTTATTTATTCATGAACCAACTAATCATCTGGATAAAAAAAAATAAAAACTTAATTAGAAATGCTTAATTATTCACAAACATTGATGAGACCATATTTTCTAGTACCATTATACAAGGCTACTAAAAAAATAAAAAGTATGAATACTGTTGCTGTTTGCAGGTGCTTGATTTAATTAATTTGGTGGATGACTGAGTTTTATTGGCTTCTGTCACACCAGTGCTCTTCCACCATTGAATAAAAAATAAAACAAGGTCATTGCAACTATTTACCTTTCAATTCCAACTTTTTCCCCTTGTAATTGTATGATATAAACCAGGGGTCGGCAACCTTTTTCAGCATAACGTGCCATTTTTAATTTTTCTGGTTACCCCCCCCCCCCCCCCCATTCTATATTATACAGAATGTATTAATGCTTTGTACAGTACATACACATTTTTAAATGATACAATAAAAAAAAACAATACGCCTATTTGATTTTTATGCAAATAGTTTCTGAAGAATTTTTTATAAATTGTTTTTTTAATGTTTTGTAAGTTTCTTGAATATTTTTTATACAGTGTTACGGTACTGAACACCACTGTATGTGTGTGTATGTGTGTGTGACAAGGGCAATGCATTAAAACCGTTCAGTTTAATCACCGTTCTATATTAAAGGGCTGCTTTGATGCACGCGCACACACACACACACACACACACACACCACTGGCACAGAGATCTGAGATCGAGCTCTGCAAAAAGTAACATTCAGAAGCTCATAAACTTGTTGTCAGTGCTGCCACGTGACTTTTATTAATCGATACTGAATTGCTACATTATATTTCTCAGCAAGGAGGGGGGTAACATCACTGTTTTTAAGTAACTAAACTCAGCTTCATATTGTTTGTAGATAGATATATATATATATATATATATATATATATATATATATACTCGTCATCAGTTTTGCATTCAGTACATATAATGTGCTCTCTCACATCATTCGCTCAGTGAAGGTCACTGTTCTAATGGATCGATAGTTTGACCTGCGATTGTCACACTTTTAAAAAAGTCCTCACAGTCCCCTCAGTGGTTGTAATTGCATTAATTACAGTTGAGCTAATGCTGGTGATTCATCATCGCCATGGATCTGAGCACAGAGTTAATGGATGTGCATGTATTAGTATTATTATTCTGTTATGAACAGATATCATGGTCTTCATGATCCACACACCTGTAGTTTAAACAGCTGATATTAACATCCATCCAATCCAATCAGAAGTAATCAGCACTGAAATAACAGCAATTAAATTAAAAAGGCCATATGTGCACAAAACTTATAACTGGACATAATATTTTGGATGGACCTAACATCTAGATCAGTTTCAAATGCACAGGTTGATTTAATAGTTTTGTAATGCATATTTTAGTTCATGCTTTAATTAAACACACCTGAACAAGGCAATCAGTGTTTCCGGGATTACTAGATAGATACAGGCAGGTGAGTTTTTATGAGGGCTGAAGCTAAACTCTGCAGGATAGTGGCCCTCCAGGACCGGAGTTGCCTATCCCTGATCTACACTATCACTCAAAAGTTTGGGGACAGCAAGTTTTTTGTATGGTTTGGAAAGAAATCTTGCTCAAAAAGGCATTTATTTGATCAAAAATACAGTAATATTGTAAAATATTATTGCAATTTAGAATAGCTGTTTTCTATGTGAATATCTGTTAAAGTGTAATTTTTTTCCTGTGATGCGCAGCTGTATTTTCAGCATCATTACTCCAGTCTTCAGTGTCACATGATCTTCAGAAATCATTCTAATATACTGATTTGCTGCTTAAGGAAAAACATTTCTGATCAATGTTGAATGTGCTGCTCAGTATTTTTGTGGATCCATTTTTTTTTAAGGGTTCTTTGATAAATATTAAATTCAATTAACACCTTTTTTTGTGTGTGAATTATTAAACCTTGTGCTGTTGCTTAGAATCAATGTAATGGGTTCGTGCTGAATGAAAGTATTGGTTAAATGGTATTATTACATGGCTCTGTGGAATACTTGATTCTGATTGGTCAGTCATGACATTCCGAGGTATGTTATCCCTCGATAACAACCAGTAAAAACTAATAACACAGTTATTCTGTCTAGTTTGAATTTGCTGTTTGCTCGCAACTGCTGTCTTCACGGAAGCTTTGCGTTCAAATATTTAAACAAGTATTGGCAAGTATTACACGGCTACTTGCCACATAAGTAAATAATTAGACGCAAAGTATTGATTTGAGTTTAAATATTTGAACGCAAAGCTTCCGTGAAGACAGCAGTTGCGAGCAAGCAGCAAATTCAAACTAGACAGAATAACTGTGTTATTAGCTTTTACGCTAATAATATAAGCTTTATACTTAGCTCCGCTTCGAATTGGGGTCCTGATCCCCCTGTTGGGGTTTATTCTGAGATAACAACCAGCTGGATGTAGATTATCCCTTACGTATGTCGCAGCTTCCACAAAAATAGTGATAATAGTCAGAAATGTTTCTTGAGCAGCAAATCAGCATATTAGAATGATTTCTGCAAATAATCACAGCAAAAAAATACATTTTACAACATATTGACATAGAAAATGCCTGTTTTAAATTGTTTTAAACAGAAGCAAGTTAGTAAAACAATGCAGAAGTTACTTGACAGTAAGAAGAGAGAAATAGAGATAGAGAAAGAGAGTGCACTTCTGTTATGATCTTTATTGCTGTTCGCTCACTTAGCACACACATTTGGATAAAAACTAAATCGTAAATATAATTGCAAATGTTTGCTTGACATTAATTCCATTATGTGAGTGGCTTTGTAATAAGGTGCATCACGTTTCAGGTGATAAAAATGTGATTCATATTTCAAAAAAATGTGTTCATCGCTGTTACAATATTTATGTATAACGAGTGGTTCCCTGCATTATTACAGGAAAACAATTTGTGATTACAGTACTGAGCCTGAGCCAGTACTGAGCAGAATTGTGAGATATAAACACAGTTGTGTGTTATAAAGTCAGAATTGCGGGATATAAACACAGTTTTGTGTTATAAAGTCAGAATTGCGGGATATAAACACAGTTGTGTGTTATAAAGTCAGAATTGCAGGATATAAACACAGTTGTGTGTTATAAAGTCAGAATTGCAGGATATAAACACAGTTGTGTGTTATAAAGTCAGAATTGCGGGATATAAACACAATTACGTGTTATAAAGTCAGAATTGCGAGATATAAACACAGTTGTGTGTTATAAAGTCAGAATTGCACAGTTGTGTGTTTTGCGGGACAATTACGTGTTATAAAGTCAGAATTGCGAGATATAAACACAGTTGTGTGTTATAAAGTCAGAATTGCGGGTTATAAACACAGTTGTGTGTTATAAAGTCAGAATTGCGAGATATAAACACAATTCTGTTATAAAGTCAGAATTGCATGTTATGAAGTCAGAATTGTGAGATATAAACTCACAATTGCTTGTTATAAAGTCAGAATTGTGAGATATAAACTTACTATTGCATGTTATGAAGTCAGAATTGCGTGTTATAAAGTCAGAATTGCATGTTATGAAGTCAGAATTGTGAGATATAAACTCACAATTGCTTGTTATAAAGTCAGAATTGTGATATATAAACTTACTATTGCATGTTATGAAGTCAGAATTGCAAGATATTATCTCACAATTGCGTGTTATAAAGTCAGAATTGCATGTTATAAAGCCAGAATTGTGAGATATAAACACAATTACGTGTTATAAAGTCAGAATTGCAAGATAAAAACACAATTGTAAAGTCAGATTGTTGCGTGTTATAAAGTCAGAATTGCGAGATATAAACCACAATTGCGTGTTATAAAGTCAGAATTGCATGTTTGCATGTTATAAAGCCAGAATTGTGAGATATAAACACAATTACGTGTTATAAAGTCAGAATTGCAAGATAAAAACACAATTGCGTGTTATAAACTCAGAATTGCATGTTATAAAGCCAGAATTTTGAGATATAAACACAATTACGTGTTATAAAGTCAGAATTGCGAGATATAAACACAATTGCGTGTTATAAAGTCAGAATTGCATGTTATAAAGCCAGAATTTTGAGATATAAACACAATTACGTGTTATAAAGTCAGAATTGCGAGATATAAACACAATTGCGTGTTATAAAGTCAGAATTGCATGTTATAAAGCCAGAATTTTGAGATATAAACACAATTGCGTGTTATAAAGTCAGAATTGCATGTTATAAAGCCAGAATTTTGAGATATAAACACAATTACGTGTTATAAAGTCAGAATTGTGATATATAAACTTACTATTGCATGTTATGAAGTCAGAATTGCAAGATATTATCTCACAATTGTGTGTTATAAAGTCAGAATTGCATGTTATAAAGTAATTGTGAGATATAAACACAATTACGTGTTATAAAGTCAGAATTGCGAGATATAAACACAATTGCGTGTTATAAAGTCAGAATTGAATGTTATAAAGCCAGAATTGTGAGATATAAACACAATTACGTGTTATAAAGTCAGAATTGCGAGATATAAACACAATTGCGTGTTATAAAGTCAGAATTGCGAGATATAAACACAATTGCATGTTATAAAGTCAGAATTGCGTTTTTTAAAGTCAGAATTGCGTGTTATAAAGTCAGAATTGCATGTTATAAAGTCAGAATTGTGAGATATAAACACAATTACATGTTATAAAGTCAGAATTGCGTGTTATTAAGTCAGAATTGCAAGATATAAACTCACAATTGCGTGTTATAAAGTCAGAATTGCGTTATAAAGTCAGAATTGCGAGATATAAACTCAATTATGTGTTATAAAGTCAGAATTGCATTCTAAAGTCAGAATTGCGTGTTTTAAAGTCAGAATTGCGTGTTTTAAAGTCAGAATTGCGTGTTATAAAGTCAGAATTGTGAGATATAAACACAACTGCATGTTATAAAGTCAGAATTGTGTGTTATAAAGTCAGAATTGCTAGATATAAACACAACTACATGTTATAAAGTCAGAATTGCGTTATAAAGTCAGAATTGCATGTTATAAAGTCAGAATTGTGATATATAAACTTACTATTGCATGTTATGAAGTCAGAATTGCAAGATATTATCTCACAATTGTGTGTTATAAAGTCAGAATTGCATGTTATAAAGCCAGAATTGTGAGATATAAACACAACTGCATGTTATAAAGTCAGAATTGTGTGTTATAAAATCAGAATTGCTAGATATAAACACAACTACATGTTATAAAGTCAGAATTGCGTTATAAAGTCAGAATTGCATGTTATAAAGTCAGAATTGTGATATATAAACTTACTATTGCATGTTATGAAGTCAGAATTGCAAGATATTATCTCACAATTGTGTGTTATAAAGTCAGAATTGTGAGATATAAACACAATTACGTGTTATAAAGTCAGAATTGCGAGATATAAACACAATTGCGTGTTATAAAGTCAGAATTGAATGTTATAAAGCCAGAATTGTGAGATATAAACACAATTGCGTGTTATAAAGTCAGAATTGCGAGATATAAACACAATTGCGTGTTATAAAGTCAGAATTGCATGTTATAAAGCCAGAATTGTGAGATATAAACACAATTACATGTTATAAAGTCAGAATTGCGTGTAATTAAGTCAGAATTGCAAGATATAAACTCACAATTGCGTGTTATAAAGTCAGAATTGCGAGATATAAACTCAATTATGTGTTATAAAGTCAGAATTGCATTCTAAAGTCAGAATTGCGTGTTTTAAAGTCAGAATTGTGAGATATAAACACAACTGCATGTTATAAAGTCAGAATTGTGTGTTTTAAAGTCAGAATTGCGTGTTATAAAGTCAGAATTGTGAGATATAAACACAACTGCATGTTATAAAGTCAGAATTGTGTGTTATAAAGTCAGAATTGCTAGATATAAACACAACTACATGTTATAAAGTCAGAATTGCGTTATAAAGTCAGAATTGCGAGATATAAACTCAATTATGTGTTATAAAGTCAGAATTGCGAGATATAAACTCAATTATGTGTTATAAAGTCAGAATTGTGTTATAAAGTCAGAATTGCGAGATATAAACTCAATTATGTGTTATAAAGTCAGAATTGTGACGTATAAACACAATTGCATGTTATAAAGTCAGAATTGCGTTCTAAAGTCAGAATTGCGAGATATAAACTCAGTTGCATGTTATAAAGTCAGAATTGTGACATATAAACACAATTGCATGTTATAAAGTCAGAATTGCGAGATATAAACTCATAACTGCGTGCTATAAAGTCAGAATTGCCAGATATAAACACAATTGCGTGTTATAAAGTCAGAATTGGGAGTACTAAAAAATAAAAGTATCAGTGTCTGTCTTGTTCCGAAAAAAGCGGTATCAGTGCATCCCTAAAATGCATTCTTGGTGACTAATTTGAAAAACAATACAAATCTTTTTACTGGCAGTGTATGAAAATACAGATATGTTTATGTCAGTAATGTTTTAAAGTTTGCAGTGGTGTAAAGAGCGCTCGCTTCGAGATGGTCCTCACTGCAGAACATAAGATCCATGGGGCGTGGTTGGATCCAGATCCAACTCCTCCCACCTTACATATACCTAAACCTACCCGTCTCCACACCTAAACCTACCAATCTCCACCCCCTAGATCTTGTGCTCTGCAGTGAGGGGCTACTGCTAGCTTCGGCTGAACTGCTCAGAGTGTGGAGGGTTATGTGGCTCATTCTGAAAGAGCTTACAGTTAGTGAGTGAGTTTGATATTCAAGGCTTAGCAGTGGTGTTAGGCAGCAAGGTGGGATCTGCATGGCTCTTCAGTACAGGGCGATGGGCAAACCTCTGTGTGTGGTGACCCGCGGGAGGCCAGCGGCAGCCAAGGATCCCGTCACGGGATGTGAGTGTGTCACGCTTCCTTCATTTGTTGTGTTGTTTGGCTGACGCTCAGATAGAGGCTGGATCTGCTGCTCAGACAGACGGGTGATCATTGGTCACGTGTGCTGGATAAAATGTTTGCTAATGTTGTCCATTTCTGTGTTTTTATTGTGCGTGTCTGGGGTCTTCTCTCGGCCCACACCAGTCGATGCTGATGAGATTAAAAGGCTGGGAAAGAGGTTTAAGAAACTCGACCTAGATAACTCGGGATCCCTCAGCGTGGATGAGTTCATGTCCTTGCCTGAGTTACAGCAGAATCCACTGGTGCAGAGAGTCATCGAGATATTCGACACGGACGGCAACGGAGAGGTGGACTTCAAAGGTGAGGCATGCCAGAAATCATTCGACTGCAGCAGAAACCAAATGCATTGTTTGTTTGAAAGTGGAAATCTTACTTTAAATGTGTCTCATGATAACAAGTGCAAGTCACATTTCACCGCAGAATCACAGTTATTCTGTGACAGCAAATTAAGTCTATTTTAGGACTATGTGACATTGACATAATTTTTATGAGTAAGCACATTTGATCTATTTCACATAAATGTGGCTCTCATTAGTACAGTAAAATGACTTAAATTTTAATTTAATCTAAGCCAGTATAAATGCAGTACTGCAAATAATATCATGACATATTCAATTAAATAATAATTTATTTTTGTAAAGGGAATGATTTTTTTTTTTTTTTATTAAAGTAAGAATAATTGGGAATTTGGGGGCTATTATATTTATTTTATAATGTCATTAAATGTCATGCTATGATGCAAACAGACAAAATGTTAATGTTTCTCAAAATAGGCTGTTTTTATTCTTGTAATACATCATTTTTGATTGTCAGGTGAAATGGGGCCTACACATGTTGATGAGTTTACTGAAATTCATGTATGATGCCATGTAATGATTTTAATGCAGAATTTAAGAATGTTTTCTCTGAGAGCACTGCATGCAAACACACATCGTTTGTGCATGAACTCAAACTCTTTAGCTGTGCAGCTGTGAAATGCTTCAACATATGAGCTTAAAGTAGCTCAGACCTGTTGCATCACATCCTGAAAAGAAGCCTTTTGTGTCGTTTGCCAAGAACATTCACATTCTCTCACGCTGATTCTGTCTTGATTAAAAGATCTCTATATTTTTCTTTCAGAAGGGTGATTATAGTTCACTGAAATTACAACCATTAAAAAAATTCCTTTGGCATTGCCAGTCCCAAGCTTGGATGTGAAAAGAGGTGGGTTGGGCATCAGGCTTGCAACCCATCCCCGTAAAAACCAAATTTGCTATAGAAACGACAAGACAAAATTGATCGAGTGAAATTGGATGCAGGACCTTGTGTCCTCGGTACCTAGATCCTGATATAAAGGTGTTGATGCATACATCGTTTACTGCAAAGAAGATCACTCAAATGGCAACTTAGAAAGTAATTTCAAGGAATTTGAGCAACATCGACTGGACCTGCTGAGCATCAGTGAAGTCTGCTGGACAGGGAATGGTGAAATGACAAGCCATGGAAAAAGATCATGTACTTCTGCATTGACAGCAAACACATCCATGGGCAATACACGTGTGTCCTGGTTGAGAGCAAGCCAGTTAGCAGTTTGCATCGGCCCATCTGTGACCCTGGAGCACAAAAGCAGTCTTAAATCGCGGGGGTATATTTGTAGCAATAACCAAGAATGCAATGTACTGGTCAAAATGATTGATTTTTCTTTTATGCCAAAACTCATTAGGATATTAAGTAAAGATCATGTTCCATTTAGATATTTAGTAAATTCCCTACCATAAATACATTAAAACTTAATTTTTGATTAGTAATATGCATTGCTAAGAACTTACGACTGGTTTTGTGGTCCAGGGTCACATGTATGGACAATGGTCATTCAGGTTTATGTAGATGACGCTGTAAAGGATGAGTTCCAGGATGTGCTATAGACTGTGATTGATGAAGTACTGAGACATGGACTCAAAATCATTATTTGCAACATCAACACTCCATTCAGCCGTGAAAAACAGGGTTTCGAAGACATCTTTGGACCTTTCTGCGTAACACGTAGCTTTTTCAGGATAAGTCGATTCACAAGAAGATGATTATCTAGGCCATATAAACCTCAAACTGTGGCACCATTAGGGAAAATCTGAATCTTAAAGACTGAACTAGTGCATGTGTCTTCACCCTTCAGCTTGTTCCTCCGATATTTTCCTTTTTTTTACATCTGCCATCTCTCTCTGTCTGTAGTCGATCTGATTATATCTGTCCTGTGCACTCAAATTGAGCGCTCTCTTCTCTCTATGATTACTAGACACACCCCTTACTGCTGATTGGCTACAAATGTGTTTTGGGACTCGGTCCGATACTGTGGTCTACATTATTTTCCGGCAATATTGTCGACTTGATTGCACTGATACTAAATCGATGAACTGCCTTTAACTGAACAGTTTGAGTGTTTACTATCATCCTTTTGCATTATTGACGCACTATTTTCATATTTAATACTGTAACGCTGCTTTGACACAATCTGTATTGTTAAAGTGCTATAAAAATAAAGGTACTTGACATTACTAAACTGTGTGCTCTTGGTTAATGAAGGGTTGTTTTGTGTGTGTAGAGTTCATCGAGGGGGTCTCTCAGTTCAGTGTGAAGGGTGATAAGGAGCAGAAACTGCGCTGTGAGTACAACACACTTCACCTCTGATCTCACGTCACACAGCATTTGACTCTTAGTCATCTTTTGCTGTTTTCCTGGATCCAGTCGCTTTCAGGATCTATGACATGGACAAGGACGGCTACATTTCCAACGGAGAGCTGTTCCAGGTGTTGAAGATGATGGTGGGCAACAATCTGAAGGACACTCAGCTGCAGCAGATAGTGGACAAGACCATCATCAACGCAGACAAGGACGGGGATGGGAGAATATCCTTCGAGGAATTCTGTGCTGTAAGACCATTTCAACTTAACACCAGATATTTATCTATATTTGAACAGTTTTTTGTGTTTTTACAAATGTATTACTTTTAGAGTACATTAAATTATATATGCACCACAGAAGCATCATGAGAGAATTATTTGCACACTAATTTGTAAAAAGTTTGGGATTACTT